>NC_133613.1:0-159741 GCF_964106895.1 Numenius arquata
CCCCCTTATTAGCATACTAGCCTGAGGGGGGGCGGGGCTTTCATTCATACCTGCGTGGCCACGCCTCCCGTTCCCAGGGAGGCCCCGCCCACTTCCGGCTTCTGGCGGGAAAAGGCGCGGAGTTTCGGTGCGTTTTGGGGCGAAACGTGGAAATGGAGCTATTTTGGGGTATTTTTTGGGGGGGTGGGTGAAGTATATACTTCAGAGATGCGCTTTGGGGCGGAATTTACAAATCGAGGCCTTTTTTGGGTGCAGGTTTTGGGGGGGGGGGGGGAGTGGTGCGTTTTGGGGTGCAATTTGCCAATTGAGCGATTTTGGAGTAAATTGGCAAATTAAGCCATTTCGGGGGGAAATTTTATTAACGCGGTTTTGGGGTGGGATTAGCAAATTGAGGGGCTTTGGGGTGGAAGTTGCGGATCGAGACATTTTGGGGTGGAATTTGGCGGCAGCTGCCTTTTATTTTTAACATTTTTTAAAAAATACTCATTTTTTAACGATATTTTTTAATTCTTTATCATTTTGGGGGGAGAATCTGCAAAATGAGGCATCGGGGGCCGCAAATTTTGGAAAACGAGGCGTTTTGGGTCGCAGTTTTGCCAAAAAATGAGGCATTTGGGGGTGGAACGTCCAAATTTTGGAATTTCCCCATTTTGGGTGGAATTTTCCAAATTTGAGGTGCAGTTTTGGGGTGAAATTTGCAGCTTGGGGGCACATCTTACCCCCCTTCTTCTTTCCTCTGCCTGACACTGTTTTTTTTTGGGCCAAAATCAGGCGGTTTCGGTGAAGCGCAGCTGCCACAGCCCCCGCAGGCAAATGAGGCTTTTTTTGGGGCGAAAACAAGTGGTTTTGGTTCAAAATAGCGCTGAAAATCCCATGCAGGTGGCAGCTGCGTTTCGGGTCGATTTCCTTCATTTGAATTAAATCCGGGCAAAATAAAGGGGGGGGGGAGGGGGGAGAAAAACAAGGGGTTTCACAACCTCCAAAATGGGGGATTTTGGTAAATAAAGGGGATCGAAACCTGATATTTTTAATCGGAATTAATTTTATTGATTTGGGTTGGGTTTAATCTGGAGTTTTATTGACTTTATTTTGATTTTATTTTTAATTAATTGATTAATATGCGTGCGATCAATCTATTTAATTTGCTTTTATTTAATTTCTCTTTATTTCATGAATTTATTTTCTTTCTTTTATTTCATTTTCTCTCTATCTTCCGTAATTTATTTTTAGACATTTATTTCCTGATTTGGTTCCATTTATTTCATTTATTTTTAGATCTTTCCTTCCTTTTTATTCTTTTTATTTCACTTATTTCTCTTTCTTTTATTTCATTTATTTTTAGACACTTATTTCCTTGATTTTATTCCATTTATTCACTTGATTTTTAATTATTTTCTTTCCTTTAATTTTATTTCTTTAACTTATTTCTCTACCTTTGATTTAATTTTTTTTTTAATGCATTTATTTAATTTATTTTTTGGCATTTTTTTCATTTATTTTGATGCATTTAATTTATTTTTATTTCTTTTATTTCTTCTGTTTATTTTTGTCATTTTTCTGTCTTTGGTTCTTTTATTTCTTTTATTTCCTTTATTTCTTTTATTTCCTTTAATTCAGCTCAGCCATTTATTTTTCTTTATTTCAGTTATTTTAACATATTTTTATTGTTACTTTATTTCTATTTAATTAACTTATTTTTACGTATTTTTATTTCATTCTTTCATTGATTTCGCGTATTTTTACCTATTTTTATGTTTATTTCCATTTCTTTATTTCTCCTTTTTCCATTTTTTTTATTCCATTTAATTTCTTTTATGCCTTTTATTCAATTTATTTTAATGCCATTTATTCCCTTTATTTTTTAAATTCCTTTGAATTTCATCGACACCTTTTATTCAATTGATTTTCTTTATTCTATTTATTTATTCCTTTTATTTTCTTTTATACCCTTTGTTTTCTTTAGTTCCATTTATTTATTTCCTTTTATTTTGTTCCATTTATTTCCTTTTATTTTGTTCCATTTATTTTAATTCCATTTATTTTCTTTTTCTTCCCCTTATTCATTTTCTTTGATTCCATTTATTTATTCCCTTTATTTTCTTTAATTCCCTTTATTTTCTTTAATTCCCTTTATTTTCTTTAATTCCCTTTATTTTCTTTAATTCCCTTTATTTTCTTTAATTCCCTTTATTTTCTTTAATTCCCTTTATTTTCTTTAATTCCCTTTATTTTCTTTTACTCTCTTGATTTTCTTTTTATTCCCTTTATTTTCTTTTACTCTCTTGATTTTCTTTTTATTCCCTTTATTTTCTTTTACTCTCTTGATTTTCTTTTTATTCCCTTTATTTTCTTTTACTCTCTTGATTTTCTTTTTATTCCCTTTATTTTCTTTTACTCTCTTGATTTTCTTTTTATTCCCTTTATTCCATTTATTTATTCCATTTATCTTCTTTTATTTTCTTTTATTTTCATTTATTCCCTTGATTTTCTTTATTCCGCTGCTCTGCAACACCGAGAAAAGAAATAACAATTAATAAAATAAAGATGAAAATAAAGAAAATCATCGTGCGTCTTTCTACTAAAAAATAAAAATAATAATAATAAAAAGAAAATAGCCTATGTTTTCACTAATAATAAAAAGAAATTTGGGCATTTAGAATAATAAATACGGATAATCAGGAAAAAATATAATAATTTAATTGTGTGATTAAATCACAATATAAATTATTTGTCTACAAATAAAGTAAGAAAAATAAAAATTAAAAATATAATAAGTATAGTTAATATTAATACCAATAATAATAAATATCATATCACATGTATTTCTACTAAAAATACTAATAAAACCCATTTTGGGGCTCAAAAATTACAATTATTTCTAATAAAATCATGCCGGGAATAGGAATAAAAATGCTGCGAGGATTTCTGCTGGGAGTAATAAAAATCAAGTAGTAATAATAATAATAAATAATAATAAAGCACGTGATTCTACTAAAATAAAAATTAAAGCATTTCTAATAATAATAAATAAAGTAGCTCATATTTCTGCAAAGTAATAATAATAATATAGCAAGTTCTATTAATAATAATAAAAAACAAAGTAGGCATGTTTTTAATAAAAATAATAAAAATTAGAAGAATAATAAAAGTAATAAAAATAAGAATAATAATAAAAATTAAAAAATAAAGTCAAACTATTCCTGCGAGGAATAATAACAATATTAATAAATAAAGTAGCGCATATTCCTGCGAATAAAGAATAAAAAACTCTATTATTAACAATAATATTAAAAAATAAAGTAGAAGTTATTGGTGCAAATAGTATTAGTTAATTAAAATAAAATAGCGTGGTTTTCTGCTAATAAAAATAAAGATAGAAAATAAAGTAGAAGCTTTTAGGGCTAATAATGAGAAGAAAAGAAAATAAAGGATACATGGTTGATAATAATAATAATTGATTATATTGGTTGATTATAATAATAATTATAATAAAAAATTAAAGTAGCACGTAATAATAATACTGTAAATATTCATATTATTAATAATAATATTATTTTTTACGAAGGTAGTAATAATAAGAATAAAATAGCAAGAGTTTCCCATAAGATAATAATAAAAATTAAATAGAAAATTAAATAAGAACAAGAATAATAGAAAATAATGCACTTTAAAAATTAATAAAATTCACGAAATTACTGAAACCTACCAAATTAAGACCCGACTTTACCGAGAAATCTCTGTATTTTGGGGTCGGCAGCTGCTGGCGCCGGGGGCAGCCCCTTTTTCTCTGCTAAACCCGCCCGGTTTGGGACTTTCCCACGCAGCTGCTGCTGCCAAAAATAGCCATTAATGGACCTGAAACCTTAAAAAGGGCCTTTTTCCCCCTCCCCTAGATTTAGTCCCTTTTCTCGTTTTCGGCGTTTTAATTACAGCTGCTGCTCTCGGCACCTGAATTTCGGGGTGTAATTAAATTTATCCCACAGCTCCCTCCCCGTTAGGGCTAAAAAGGTCTATTAGGGCTAATAACTAAGTCTGTTCAGGCTAATAATTCAGTTTATTTGGCCTTACAATTAAATTTATCCCCCCACCCCCATAAATTAGGGCTTATAATTAAATCTATTAGGCCTTATAATTAAATATATTCCCCAGCCGCCCTAAACTACGGCTAATAATTAAGTCTATTTGGGCTAATAATTGAATTTATTCCCCATCCCTCCTAAATTATGGCTAATTTGGTCATTATGGCTAATAATTAGGGGTATTAGGGCTAATAATTAAGTTTATCCCCCATCCCCTTCTAATTAAGGCTAATAATTAAGTCCGTTAGGGCCAGGGTATGATACCCAGCAGGGATCCAGGCTCGGGGCATTGGGAGTGTGCTGGGAACGGTCGTGGTTTGGGGCAAAAGATTGAGATTTGGGACAAAATAGGCCGAGGTTTGGGCCCCAAAAAAGGCCGAGGTTTTGGGGCCCGGAAAACTGGCCAAGGTTTTGGGCCCCAAAAAAGGCCGAGGGTTTGGGCCAAAAAAGGCCGAGGTTTGGGCCGAAAAACTGGCCGAGGTTTGGGGCCCCAAAAAAGGCCGAGGTTTTGGGCCCCAAAAAAGGCTGAGGTTTGGGCCAAAAGAGGCTGAGGTTTTGGCCGAAAAACTGGCCGAGGTTTTGGGCCCCAAAAAAGGCCGAGGTTTGGGCCAAAAAAGGACGAGGTTTGGGCCGAAAAACTGGCCGAGGTTTTGGGCCCCAAAAAAGGCCGAGGTTTGGGCCAAAAAAGGCCGAGGGTTTGGGCCAAAAAAGGCCGAGGTTTGGGCCGAAAAACTGGCCGAGGGTTTGGGCCCCAAAAAAGGCCGAGGTTTGGGCCGAAAAACTGGCCGAGGTTTTGGGCCCCGAAAAATCGGCCGAGGTTTTGGGCCCCGAAAAATCGGCCGAGGTTTTGGGCCCCGAAAAATCGGCCGAGGTTTTGGGCCCCGAAAAATCGGCCGAGGTTTTGGGTCCCAAAAACTGGCCGAGGTTTTGGGCCCCAAAAAAGGCCAAGGTTTGGGCCAAAAGAGGCTGAGGTTTTGGCCGAAAAACTGGCCGAGGTTTGGGCCAAAAAAGGCCGAGGTTTGGGCCGAAAAACTGGCCGAGGTTTTGGGCCCCAAAAGAGGCTGAGGTTTTGGGGCCAAAAAACTGGCCGAGGTTTTGGGTCCCAAAAACTGGCCGAGGTTTTGGGCCCCAAAAAAGGCCGAGGTTTTGGGCCCCAAAAAAGGCCGAGGGTTTGGGCCCCAAAAAAGGCCGAGGTTTGGGGCCGAAAAAAGGCCGAGGTTTGGGCCGAAAAACTGGCCAAGGTTTTGGGCCTCAAAAAAGGCCGAGGGTTTGGGCCAAAAAAGGCCGAGGTTTGGGCCCCGGAAAATCAGGCCGAGGTTTTGGGCCGAAAACTGGCCGAGGTTTGGGCCAAAAAAGGCCGAGGTTTGGGCCCCGGAAAATCAGGCCGAGGTTTTGGGCCCCGAAAAATCGGCCGAGGTTTTGGGCCCCGAAAAATCGGCCGAGGTTTTGGGCCCCAAAAAAGGCCGAGGTTTTGGCCAAAAAAGGCCGAGGTATGGGCTGAAAAACTGGCCGAGGTTTTGGGCCCCAAAAAAGGCCGAGGTTTGGGCCAAAAAAGGCCGAGGTTTGGGCCGAAAAACTGGCCGAGGGTTTGGGCCCCAAAAAAGGCCGAGGGTTTGGGCCCCAAAAAAGGCCGAGGGTTTGGGGCCCGAAAAATCGGCCGAGGTTTGGGCCGAAAAACTGGCCGAGGTTTTGGGCCCCAAAAAAGGCTGAGATTTGGGCCAAAAAAGGCCGAGGTTTGGGCCGAAAAACTGGCTGAGGTTTTGGGCCCCAAAAAAGGCCGAGGGTTTGGGCCCCGAAAAATCGGCCGAGGGTTTGGGCCCCGAAAAATCGGCTGAGGTTTTGGGCCCCGAAAAATCGGCCGAGGTTTTGGGCCCCGAAAAATCGGCCGAGGTTTTGGGCCCCGAAAAATCGGCCGAGGTTTTGGGCCCCGAAAACTGGCCGAGGTTTTGGGCCCCGAAAACTGGCCGAGGTTTTGGGCCCCAAAAACTGGCCGAGGTTTTGGGCCCCAAAAAAGGCCAAGGTTTGGGCCAAAAGAGGCTGAGGTTTTGGCCGAAAAACTGGCCGAGGTTTGGGCCGAAAAACTGGCCGAGGTTTTGGGCCCCAAAAGAGGCTGAGGTTTTGGGTCCCAAAAACTGGCCGAGGTTTTGGGTCCCAAAAACTGGCCGAGGTTTTGGGCCCCAAAAAAGGCCGAGGGTTTGGGCCCCAAAAAAGGCCGAGGGTTTGGGCCCCAAAAAAGGCCGAGGGTTTGGGCCCCAAAAAAGGCCGAGGTTTGGGGCCGAAAAAAGGCCGAGGTTTGGGCCGAAAAACTGGCCAAGGTTTTGGGCCTCAAAAAAGGCCGAGGTTTGGGCCAAAAAAGGCCGAGGTTTGGGCCCCGGAAAATCAGGCCGAGGTTTTGGGCCCCGAAAAATCGGCCGAGGTTTTGGGCCCCGAAAAATCGGCCGAGGTTTTGGGCCCCAAAAAAGGCCGAGGTTTTGGGCAAAAAAGGCCGAGGTATGGGCTGAAAAACTGGCCGAGGTTTTGACCGAAAAACTGGCCGAGGTTTTGACCGAAAAACTGGCCGAGGTTTTGGGCCCCAAAAACTGGCCGAGGTTTTGGGCCCCAAAAAAGGCCGAGGTTTGGGCCAAAAAAGGCCGAGGTTTTGGGCCCCAAAAAAGGCCGAGGTTTGGGGCCGAAAAAAGGCCGAGGTTTGGGCCGAAAAACTGGCCGAGGTTTGGGCCCAGAAAAATCGGCCGAGGTTTTGGGCCGGAAAATCAGCCGAGGGTTTGGGCCAAAAAAGGCCGAGGTTTGGGCCCCGGAAAATCAGGCCGAGGTTAGGGCCTGGAAAATCGGCCGAGGTTTTGGGCCCAGAAAAATCGGCCGAGGTTTTGGGCCGAAAAATCAGCCGAGGGTTTGGGCCAAAAAAGGCCGAGGTTTGGGCCCCGGAAAATCAGGCCGAGGTTTGGGGCCTGGAAAATCGGCCGAGGTTTGGGGCCTGGAAAATCGGCCGAGGTTTTGGGCCAAAAAAGGCTGAGGTTTTGGCCAAAAAAGGCTGAGGTTTTGGCCAAAAAAGGCTGAGGTTTGGGCCAAAAAAGGCTGAGGTTTGGGCCAAAAAAGGCTGAGGTTTGGGCCGAAAAACTGGCCGAGGTTTTGGGCCCCAAAAAAGGCTGAGGGTTTGGGCCCCGGAAAATCAGGCCGAGGTTTTGGGCCCCAAAAACTGGCCGAGGTTTTGGGCCCCAAAAACTGGCCGAGGTTTGGGGCCGAAAAAAGGCCGAGGTTTGGGGCCCCAAAAAAGGCCGAGGGTTTGGGGCCTGAAAAACTGGCCGAGGTTTGGGGCCCCAAAATCGGCTGAGGTTTGGGCCGAAAATCGGCCGAGGTTTTGGGGCCCGGAAAATCAGCCGAGGTTTGGGGCCCCAAAAAAAGGCCAAGGTTTGGGTCCCAAAAAAGGCCGAGGTTTTGGGGCCCCAAAAAAAGGCCGAGGTTTTGGGGCCCCAAAAAAAGGCCGAGGTTTTGGGCCCCAAAAAAGGCCGAGGTTTTGGGCCCCAAAAAAGGCCGAGGTTTTGGGCCCCAAAAACTGGCCGAGGTTTTGGGCCGAAAAAAGGCCGAGGTTTTGGGCCAAAAAAGGCCGAGGTATGGGCCGAAAAACTGGCCGAGGTTTTGGGCCCCAAAAAAGGCCGAGGGTTTGGGGCCTGAAAAACTGGCCGAGGTTTGGGGCCCCAAAAAAGGCCGAGGTTTGGGGCCCCAAAATCGGCTGAGGTTTGGGCCGAAAATCGGCCGAGGTTTTGGGGCCCGGAAAATCAGCCGAGGTTTGGGGCCCCAAAAAAAGGCCGAGGTTTGGGGCCCCAAAAAAAGGCCGAGGTTTGGGGCCCCAAAAAAAGGCCGAGGTTTGGGGCCCCAAAAAAGGCCGAGGTTTGGGCCGAAAACTGGCCGAGGGTTTTGGGGCTCAAAAACTGGCCGAGGGTTTTGGGCCCCAAAAAAGGCCGAGGGTTTTGGGCCTGGAAAAACCGGCCGAGGTTTCAGTCAAATGTTGAGATTTTGGACAGAAATGGTTGAATTTGGAGCAAATGGTAGAGACTTGAGGCAAAACCAAGTAGTAGAGGTTGGGGGCAAAGGGTCGAAGCTCATGGCGAGGACCTGGGTTGGGCGAAGGGTTTGATGAAGATGTGGGGACCCAGCGCAGGGATGTGGGGACACGGGGCCGGGGTCGGGGCCACCACCATCATAAGCAGCACCATCACCATTAGCACGTTTGGCGCAGTAGTAGGTGGCCGTGTCCTCGGCCTTGAGGCTGTTCATCTGCAGCGTGAGCGTGCTCTGGGAGTTGTCCCTGGAGATGGTGAAGCGCCCCTTGACCGACGGCGCGTATTCTGTGTAACTACCACTGTAGCTAATAGCTGCGACGTATTCGAGCCCCTTCCCGGGCGCCTGTCGGGCCCAAACCATGCCGTTGCTGCTGAAGGTGAATCCGGAGGCCTTGCAGCGGAGGGTGAGGGACCCCCCGGGTGTCTGGAGGCCCCCTCCGGACTCCACCAGCTCCACGGCCGCCCGCAGCCCTGGGGAGGGAGAAAGGAAGGAGAGAATTGAGTCACCCCCAAGGTCCCGCCATCGCTCGCTCCCCCATCTCCGTCTCTGAGATCTTTATCCACGAGCTGGAGGAGGGGACCGAGGGCTCCCTCCGTGAGTCCCACCCAAGTCGGTGGGATGTGGATCTGCTGGAGGTGGGAAGGCTCCACAGAGGGCTCTGGACAGGCCGCATCCATGGGTCCAGCCAACGGTGGGAGGTTCAACAAGGGCCAGGGCCGGGTCCTGCCCTTGGCTCACCCCAAGCCCATGGACGCTCCAGGCTGGGGGAAGAGTGGCTGGAAAAGGACCTGGGGGTGTTGGGCGACAGGGGCTGAACGTGAGCCAGCAGCGACCCCCCTGCAGGACCCCCATGTGCCCCCCCAAAGGACCCATCCCGTCTCAGCCCCTCCACCCTCCTTCTCCTCCTCTTGGCCACCCTCCCAGGTAGGACCCCAACTCCTTGCCATTGACACCCCCCTCCCCGGGCGAGGAGATGGGGGAGCGAGCGATGGCGGGACCTTGGGGGTGACTCAATTCTCTCCTTCCTTTCTCCCTCCCCAGGGCTGCGGGCGGCCGTGGAGCTGGTGGAGTCCGGAGGGGGCCTCCAGACACCCGGGGGGTCCCTCACCCTCCGCTGCAAGGCCTCCGGATTCACCTTCAGCAGCTACGGCATGAACTGGGTGCGACAGGCGCCCGGGAAGGGGCTGGAGTTTGTCGCGGGTATTACCAGCAGTGGTAGTAGCACAGGCTACGCATCGTCGGTCAAGGGGCGCTTCACCATCTCCAGGGACAACTCCCAGAGCACGGTCACGCTGCAGATGAACAGCCTCAGGGCCGAGGACACGGCCACCTACTACTGCGCCAAAGCTGATGGTAGCGGCAGTGCTGGTGATGCTTATGGTGGTTGTGGCACCAGCCTTGGCACCGTGTCCCCACACTCTGCTCCACAAGGGCACGTTTCTGGCTCTGGAGGTGACCCCGGGTGTTGGGGTTCTGCACCGGGCAGGGGTTGGGGCACCATTGGGGTGTCCAGGCTTTGGGGTTCCTCACTGGGTGGGAGAAGAATGGTCTTGGGGACAATGGCCGAGGCTCAGGACAAGGACCTGGGTTGGGTGCAGGGGTCTGGGCTGGGGGAAGGGTCCAGGCTGGGGTTTTCGGGAGGTGCTGAGAATTGGGGGAAGAGCTGAGGGATGTTGGGGCTCAGTGACGTTGTGGCTGACGTGTCCTTTCTTCCTGTCCTTCCTGGGCTGAGGACTCCAGAGCTGGACGAAGGGCTCCAGGTGGGCTCTCCCCAGAGCAGAGCAGAGAGTTGGGTCACGGTGCCGGGGTCGGGGCCACCACCACAACCACTATCAGCACTTTTGGCGCAGTAGTTGGTGGCCGTGTCATCAAATGACGGTGTGGGGCCGTGACCCCAAATCCTGCACGGGGCCAAAATCCCCGGTCCTCACCCCAAACGCTGCACCCAGCCTTTCTGCATGGTTCCTGGGTCCCAGCCCCGTGCCCGAGTCCCTGCCCCAACCTCTCCCAACTCCCCGAGCCCCGATCCTGCCCCGATCCCAAACGTCCCCGCTCTGCCTTCCAGCAGCTCAGCATCTCGCTGAAACCATTTGGCTTGAGTCTGCACATCCCTCAGCTGTTCCCCAATTCCCAGCATCTTCCCCAAAAGCCCCAGCCCCCCGGCCTGGACCCTTCCCCCCAGCGCAGACCCCTGCACCCAACCCAGGTCCTTGCCTTGAGCCTCGGCCATTGTCCCCAAGACCATTCTTCTCCCACCCAGTGAGGACCCCCAAAGCCTGGACGCCCCACGGTGCCCCAACCCCTGCCCGGTGCAGAACCCCAACACCCGGGGTCACCTCCAGAGCCAGAAACGTGCCCTTGTGGAGCAGAGTGTGGGGACACGGTGCCGGGGCAGGTGCCACAATAACCATAAGCATCACCAGCACTGCCGCTACCAGCATTTTTGGCGCAGTAGTAGGTGGCCGTGTCCTCGGCCCTGAGGCTGTTCATCTGCAGCGTGAGCGTGCTCTGGGAGTTGTCCCTGGAGATGGTGAAGCGCCCCTTGACCGACGGCGCGTAGCTTGTGTAACTACCACTGCTGGTAATACCCGCAACGTATTCGAGCCCCTTCCCGGGCGCCTGTCGCACCCATCCCATTTGGAAGCTGCTGAAGGTGAATCCGGAGGCCTTGCAGCGGAGGGTGAGGGACCCCCCGGGTGTCTGGAGGCCCCCTCCGGACTCCACCAGCTCCACGGCCGCCCGCAGCCCTGGGGAGGGAGAAAGGAAGGAGAGAATTGAGTCACCCCCCAGGTCCCGCCATCGCTCGCTCCCCCATCTCCGCTCCCATTCCCCAACATCCCTGGGCTGTGTCCCCACATCTCAGCATCTTCCCAAAACCCTTCCCCTGAGCCTGGACCTTTTCATCAAGCCCAGACCCCTCACCTCAGCCCACACGTCCCCTCGCTGGGTCCCAGCATCTCCCCAAAATCCCTGCCCCGTGATCCCAGACCCCATCCCTGCCCCCTGCCCGCTCCATCCCAGGGACCCCAAACCCCTGCCTGGTGCCAAACACACTCGCCCTGAGCCTCAACTCCCCTGAAACCAGCCCAAAATCCTGCTGGCTGCCCAAATTCCTGCCCGGAGCCGTGTCCTGCCCAGGGTCCACCTTCACCTTCAGCAGCTTCGCCATGCTCTGGGTGCGACAGGCGCCCGGGAAGGGGCTGGAATACGACGCGCATATTAGCTACGATGGTAGTGACACAAGCTACGCGCCGTCGGTCAAGGGGCGCTTCACCATCTCCAGGGACAACTCCCAGAGCACGCTCACGCTGCAGATGAACAGCCTCAGGGCCGAGGACACGGCCACCTACTACTGCGCCAAAAATGCTGGTAGTGGTAGTGCTGGTGATGCTTATGGTGGTTGTGGCCCCAACCCCGGCACCGTGTCCCCACACTCTGCTCCACAAGGGCACGTTTCTGGCTCTGGAGGTGACCCCGGGTGTTGGGGTTCTGCACCGGGCAGGGGTTGGGGCACCGTGGGGCATCCAGGCTTTGGGGGTCCTCACTGGGTGGGAGAAGAATGGTCTTGGGGACAATGGCCGAGGCTCAGGACAAGGACCTGGGTTGGGTGCAGGGGTCTGGGCTGGGGGGAAGGGTCCAGGTCGGGGGCTGGGGTTTTCGGGAAGATGCTGGGAATTGGGGACCCAGTGCAGGGATGTTGGGGACACGGTGCTGGGGTCGGTGCCGCCACCATCACCGTAATCTTTGGCGCAGTGTCACTGAATCACAGAATCCTCATGGTTGGAAGGGACCTTTGAGATCACCGAGTCCAACCACAAAAAAAAAAGAAAAAAGAAAAAGAAACCCACACAAACAAACCACAAAGAGACACAACCCAACAGTCTCGGGCACTAGAGCATGCCCTGAAGTGCCACCTCTACACGGTCCTTAAATCCCTCCAGGGATGGTGACTCCACCACCTCCCCGGGCAGGCTGTTCCAGGGCCTGACCACCCTCTCAGGAAAGGAATTCTTCCTCATATCTGATCCAAACCTCCCCTGCCCCAACTTCAGACCATTCCCTCTGCTCCTGTACTTATTCCCTTGGGAGAAGAGGCCAACACCCACCTCTCTACACCCTCCTTTCAGGGAGTTGCAGAGGGCAATGAGGTCCCCCCTCAGCCTCCTCTTCTCCAAACTAACCATGCCCAGTTCCCTCAGCCTCTCCTCGTGTGACTTGTTCTCCAGACCCCTCACCAGCTTGGTGGCTCTCCTCTGGACACGCTCCAGCAGCTCAATGTCCTTCCTGGAGTGAGGGGCCCAGAACGGAACGGGTAGTTGGCCGTGTCGTATCCTGTGGTACCACCACTTTCAATATCCGCAATGAACTCCAGCCCCTTCCCGGGCGCCTGTCGCACCCATTCCATGGCGTAGCTGCTGAAGGTGAATCCGGAGGCCTTGCAGCGGAGGGTGAGGGACCCCCCGGGTGTCTGGAGGCCCCCTCCGGACTCCACCAGCTCCACGGCCGCCCGCAGCCCTGGGGAGGGAGAAAGGAAGGAGAGAATTGAGTCACCCCCAAGGTCCCGCCATCGCTCGCTCCCCCATCTCCGCTCCCGTTCCCCAACATCCCTGGGCTGTGTCCCCACATCTCAGCATCTTCCCAAAACCCTTCCCCTCAGCCTGGACCTTTTCATCAAGCCCAGACCCCTCACCTCAGCCCACACGTCCCCTCGCTGGGTCCCAGCTTCTCCCCAAAATCCCTGCCCCGTGATCCCAGACCCCATCCCTGCCCCCTGCCCGCTCCATCCCAGGGACCCCAAACCCCTGCCTGGTGCCAAACACACTCGCCCTGAGCCTCAACTCCCCTGAAACCAGCCCAAAATCCTGCTGGCTGCCAAATTCATGCACGGAGCCGTGTCCTGCCCGGGCTCCACCTTCACCTTCAGCAGCTACGACATGCACTGGGTGCGACAGGCGCCCGGGAAGGGGCTGGAGTTCGTTGCGAGTATTAACAATGATGGTAGTACCACAAATTACGCACCGTCGGTCAAGGGGCGCTTCACCATCTCCAGGGACAACTCCCAGAGCACGCTCACGCTGCAGATGAACAGCCTCAGGGCCGAGGACACGGCCACCTACTACTGCGCCAAAGCTGCTGATGGTGATGGTGCTGCTTATGATGGTGGTGGCCCCGACCCCGTCACCGTGTCCCCACATCCCTGCACGGGGTCCCCACATCTTCCTCAAACCCTTCACCCAACCCAAGTCTTTGCTCTGAGCTTGAACCCTTTGCCCCCAACCTTGTCTCATTTGGCCCTAAATCCCAGTGATTCGTACCAAATCTCAACCATTTGTGCCGCGACTCGACCAGTTTTTCCCCATTCTTGACTCTTTGCTCTGTGTCAACCATTTGCCCCAAATTCAACCATTTTTGTACCAAATCTCAACCATTTGCCCCAATCCTCAACCCATTTCAGCCCAAATCTTGACTGTTCACCCTCCCCCTTGACCATCTTTGGCCCAAATCTCCACTCATTGCAGCCAGTCTGAAATGCTTTTCTTCCCAAACCCCCTTTGCTGTGAGTCCCGGACCCCGACACAGAGCCCAGACCCTTCCTGTGCCCCGACTTACACCTTCCTGACCCCTTTGCCCCAACGCTGGACCCTGTCCTGAACCCCAACCCTTTGCCCCCACCCCGGATCCCCGCTCCCAGCCCCGTCTCTCACCCCCAGCCCTGCACCCTGGCACCTTCCTTTGGTTCCACCATCCCCCCGACCAGCTCCAGCCCCACGGGGCAGACAGGACCGCCCCATAAGGTCCCATCAGGACCCATCCCAGCTCAGCCCCCTCCACCCTTCTCCTCCTCCTCCTGGCCGCCCTCCCAGGTAGGACCCCAACTCCCCGCCATTGACACCCCCCTTCCCGGGCGCGGAGATGGGGGAGCGAGCGATGGCGGGACCTTGGGGGTGACTCAATTCTCTCCTTCCTTTCTCCCTCCCCAGGGCTGCGGGCGGCCGTGGAGCTGGTGGAGTCCGGAGGGGGCCTCCAGACACCCGGGGGGTCCCTCACCCTCCGCTGCAAGGCCTCCGGATTCACCTTCAGCAGCAACGCCATGGGATGGATGCGACAGGCGCCCGGGAAGGGGCTGGAGTTCGTCGCGAGTATTGGCAGCAGTGGTAGTAGCACCTACTACGCGTCGTCGGTCAAGGGGCGCTTCACCATCTCCAGGGACAACTCCCAGAGCACGCTCACGCTGCAGATGAACAGCCTCAGGGCCGAGGACACGGCCACCTACTACTGCGCCAAAAGTGCTGGTAGTGGTTGTGGTGGTGGCCCCGACCCCGGCACCGTGACCCAACTCTCTGCTCTGCTCTGGGGAGAGCCCACCTGGAGCCCTTCGTCCAGCTCTGGAGTCCTCAGCCCAGGAAGGACAGGAAGAAAGGACACGTCAGCCACAACGTCACTGAGCCCCAACATCCCTCAGCTCTTCCCCCAATTCTCAGCACCTCCCGAAAACCCCAGCCTGGACCCTTCCCCCAGCCCAGAGCCCTGCACCCAACCCAGGTCCTTGTCCTGAGCCTCGACCATTGTCCCCAAGACCATTCTTCTCCCAGCCAGTGAGGACCTCCAAAGCCTGGACACCCCAATGGTGCCCCAACCCCTGCCCGGTGCAGAACCCCAACACCCGGGGTCACCTCCAGAGCCAGAAACGTGCCCTTGTGGAGTAGAGTGTGGGGACACAGCATGGGTCCAGGGCCACCAGCTGCACCACCATCACCATTAGCATCTTTGGCGCAGTAGTAGGTGGCCGTGTCCTCGGCCTTGAGGCTGTTCATCTGCAGCGTGACCGTGCTCTGGGAGTTGTCCCTGGAGAGGGTGAAGCGCCCCTTGACCGACGGCGCGTAGCCTGTCCAACTACCGTCAGGGTTAATAGCTGCGACGTATTCCAGCCCCTTCCCGCCTTCCCATTTGGACGCTGCTGAAGGTGAATCCGGAGGCCTTGCAGCGGAGGGTGAGGGACCCCCCGGGTGTCTGGAGGCCCCCTCCGGACTCCACCAGCTCCACAGCCGCCCGCAGCCCTGGGGAGGGAGAAAGGAAGGAGACAAGCCAAAGCATCCTCACTCCAAGTCTCAGCACCTCTGTCCTGGGCCCCGACGTCCCTGCCCCGCATCCCAAAATCCCAGCATCTTCCCCCAAATCCCACTACCTTCCCCAGTCCTTGGCCTGAGCATCCCCCGCGCCGTGATATTGCAGCATCTT
Source organism: Numenius arquata (assembly GCF_964106895.1). Taxonomy (NCBI): domain Eukaryota; kingdom Metazoa; phylum Chordata; class Aves; order Charadriiformes; family Scolopacidae; genus Numenius; species Numenius arquata. Next base: position 15,378 of record NC_133613.1, read on the forward strand.
CCCCAATCCCTGCATTTTCCCCAACATCCCAGAATCTTCCCCCAAATCCTTGCCCCCACCCCGGACCCCCACTCCCAGCCCCGTCTCTCACCCCCAGCCCGGACCCTGCACGATGATCAGACCTTTTGCCCCCAACCCTGGACCCTGGCACCCCCCTTTGGTTCCACCATCCCCCGACCAGCTCCAGCCCCACGGGGCAGACAGGACCGCCCCATAAGGTCCCATCAGAACCCATCCCAGCTCAGACCCCTCCACTCTTCTCCTCCTCCTACTGACCGCCCTCCCAGGTAGGACCCCAACTCCCCGCCATTGACACCCCCCTCCCCCGCGCGGAGATGGGGGAGCGAGCGATGGCGGGACCTTGGGGGTGACTCAATTCTCTCCTTCCTTTCTCCCTCCCCAGGGCTGCGGGCGGCCGTGGAGCTGGTGGAGTCCGGAGGGGGCCTCCAGACACCCGGGGGGTCCCTCACCCTCCGCTGCAAGGCCTCCGGATTCACCTTCAGCAGCTTCCCCATGGGATGGATGCGACAGGCGCCTGGGAAGGGGCTGGAGTGGGTCGCGACTATTAGCAGCAGTGGTAGTTACATCTACTACGCGCCGTCGGTCAAGGGGCGCTTCACCATCTCCAGGGACAACTCCCAGAGCACGGTCACGCTGCAGATGAACAGCCTCAGGGCCGAGGACACGGCCACCTACTACTGCGCCAAAGCTGCTGATGGTTATGGTGGTGAGGGCACCGACCCCATCACCGTGTCCCCACATCCCTGCGATGGTTCCCCAGTTCCCAGCACCTCCCAAAAACTCCTGTACCCATCACGGCTCCTTCTCCCAAACATGGACCCTCTGGATTCAGCCTTTGCTCTAAGACTCTCTCCCACCAACGACTCTGGACCCTTCCTGTGCCCAGACCCCCAGGACCCACCCTGGGCCCCTTCCCTGAACCCTTGGCCACAGCCTGGACCATTTCCCCAACCCGGGACCCTTTGCCAGGAGCGCAGACCCCTGCCCGGTGCCCAAAACCCTGGATCTTGTGCCCAAATTCCCCCCCTGACCCGCCCCTGCCCGGGCTCCGGTGTCACCTCCAGCAGCTTCCAAATGGACTGGGGGCAACAGACACCCGGGATCTTCCCAAAATCCTCACTCCAAGTCTCAGCACCCCTGTCCTGGGCCCCAACGACCCTGCCCCGCATCCCAAAATCCCAGCATCTTCCCCAAAACCTTTGTTCCCAGCCTTGACTTCTGGCTCAGGGGTCTGGGGTGGGCTCGGGGCCAATGGTGAAGACTCAGGACAAGGACCCGGGTTGGGATCAGGGCCCATGTTTAGTGGAAGGGGCCAGGCTGGGTGTGGAGTGGGGGGAAGGTCAGAGATGTGGGGACCCAGAGCAGGGATGTGGGGACACGGTGACGCTTTGGTGCCACCAACAGCACCACCATAACCATAACCACCAAATCTCGACCATTTTCCCAATCCACAACACATTTTGGCCCAAATCTTGACTGTTTGCCCCCGCCCTTGACCAGCTTTGGCCCAAATCTCGCCTCCTTGCAGCCAGTCTGAAATGCTTTTCTTCCCAAACCCCCTTTGCTGTGAGTCCCGGACCCCGACACAGAGCCCAGACCCTTCCTGTGCCCCGACTTACACCTTCCTGACCCCTTTGCCCCAACGCTGGACCCTGTCCTGAACCGCAACCCTTTGCCCCCACCCCGGATCCCCGCTCCCAGCCCCGTCTCTCACCCCCAGAACAGAGCCTGCACGATGCTCAGACCTTTTGCCCCCAGCCCTGGACCCTGGCACCCTCCTTTGGTTCCACCATCCCCCCGACCAGCTCCAGCCCCACGGGGCAGACAGGACCTCCCGTATCATCCACGGGACCCAGCTCAGGGATGTGGGGACACGGAGCCAGGGTCGGGGCCACCAGCAACATAAGGAGCACCACCACCATCACCATTAGCACCTCTGGCGCAGTAGTAGGCGGCCGTGTCCTCGGCCCTGAGGCTGTTCATCTGCAGCGTGACTGTGCTCTGGGAGTTGTCCCTGGAGATGGTGAAGCGCCCCTTGACCGACGACGCGTAGGCTGTGCCACTACCACTGCTGCTAATTAGTGCGACGAACTCCAGCCCCTTCCCGGGCGCCTGTCGGGCCCAAACCATGGCGTAGCTGCTGAAGGTGAATCCGGAGGCCTTGCAGCGGAGGGTGAGGGACCCCCCGGGTGTCTGGAGGCCCCCTCCGGACTCCACCAGCTCCACGGCCGCCCGCAGCCCTGGGGAGGGAGAAAGGAAGGAGAGAATTGAGTCACCCCCAAGGTCCCGCCATCGCTCGCTCCCCCATCTCCGCTCCTGTTCCCCAACATCCCTGGGCTGTGTCCCCACATCTCAGCATCTTCCCAAAACCCTTCCCCTGAGCCTGGAGCTTTTCATCAAGCCCAGACCCTTCACCTCAGCCCACACGTCCCCTCGCTGGGTCCCAGCATCTCCCCAAAATCCCTGCCCCGTCATCCCAGACCCCATCCCTGCCCCCTGCCCGCTCCATCCCAGGGACCCCAAACCCCTGCCTGGTGCCAAACACACTCGCCCTGAGCCTCAACTCCCCTGAAACCAGCCCAAAATCCTGCTGGCTGCCCAAATTCCTGCCCGGAGCTGTGTCCTGCCCGGGCTCCACCTTCACCTTGAGCAGCTACGACATGCAATGGGTGCGACAGGCGCCCGGGAAGGGGCTCGAATACGTCGCAGCTATTAACCCCAGTGGTAGTACCACAAATTACGCGCCGTCGGTCAAGGGGCGCTTCACCATCTCCAGGGACAACTCCCAGAGCACGCTCACGCTGCAGATGAACAGCCTCAGGGCTGAGGACACGGCCACCTACTACTGCGCCAAAGAAGCTGATTGTGGTAGTGCTGGTGATGCTTATGTTGGTGGCACCGTGTCCCCACATCCCTGCGCTGGGTCCCCACATCTTCCTCAAACCCTTCACCCAACCCAGGTCCTTGCCTCAAGCCTCAACCCTTTGCCCCCAGCCTTGACTGTTTTTGCCCCAAGTCTCCACTCTTTCCTCCAAATTCAACCATTTTTTCCAAAGTCTCAACATTTTGATGGAAACCTCGACCGTTTTAGTTCCCAAACCTTGACTGTTTTTACCCCAAACCTCAATTGTCCCCCTGTACTGGGCACTGGTGAGTCCCCACCTCGAGTGCTGGGTCCAGTTTTGGAGGAGGTCCATCTCCTGCCAAGAGGAAAGACCTGGAGGGGCTGGAGCGGGTCCAGGGAAGGGCAACGGAGCTGGTGAGGGGTCTGGAGCACAAGTCTTGTGAGGAGCGGCTGGGGGTGTTCATCCTGGAGAGAAGGAGGCTGAGGACAGACCTTCTCGCTCTCTACCACCCCCTGAAAGGAGGGTGTAGCCAGGGGGGGGGTCGGTCTCTTCTCCCAAGGAACAGGCGATGGGAGAAGAGGAAAGGGCCTCAAGTTGCCCCAGGGGAGGTTCAGGATGGAAATGGGGGGAAATTTCTTCACGGAAAGGGAGGTCCAACCTTGGAAGAGGCTGCCCAGGGACGTGGTGGAGTCGCCATCCCTGGGGGTATCCAAAAGGCGGGCAGACGTGGTGCTGGGTCAGTGGTGGGTTTGGTCAGAGTTGGGTCGATGGTGGGACTGGCTGAGCTTAAAGGTCCCTTAAAGCTGGACGGTTCTGATTCGGTGACCCAGGGCAGGGATGTGGGGACACGGTGCCGCGGTCGGTGCCACCATCACCACAAGCACCACCACCACTATCAGCATGTTTGGTGCAGTAGTAGGTGGCCGTGTCCTCGGCCCTGAGGCTGTTCATCTGCAGCGTGACCGTGCTCCGGGAGTCGTCCCTGGAGATGGTGAAGCGCCCCTTGACCGACGGCGCGTAGTAGGTGCTACCATCACTTTGAATACCCGCGACCCACTCCAGCCCCTTCCCGGGCGCCTGTCGCACCCAGAACATGTAGAAGCTGCTGAAGGTGAATCCGGAGGCCTTGCAGCGGAGGGTGAGGGACCCCCCGGGTGTCTGGAGGCCCCCTCCGGACTCCACCAGCTCCACGGCCGCCCGCAGCCCTGGGGAGGGAGAAAGGAAGGAGAGAATTGAGTCACCCCCGAGGTCCCGCCATCGCTCGCTCCCCCATCTCCGCGCCCGGGGAGGGGGGTGTCAATGGCGGGGATTTGGGGTCCTACCTGGGAGGGCGGCCAGGAGGAGGAGGAGGAGGGTGGAAGGGGCTGAGCTGGGATGGGCCCTGATGGGACCTTATGGGGCGGTCCTGTCTGTTCCGTTGGGCTGGAGCTGGTCAGGGGGGTGCCAGGGTCCAGGGTTGGGGGCAAAAGGTCTGATCATCGTGCAGGGTCCGGGCTGGGGGCAAGAGACGGGGCTGGGAGTGGGGGTCCGGGGTGGGGGCAAGGATGTGGGGGAAGATGCTGGGATGTTGGGATGCGGGGCAGGGACATCGGGGCCCAGGACAGGGGTGCTGAGACTTGGAGTGAGGATGCTTTGGCTTGTCTCCTTCCTTTCTCCCTCCCTAGGGCTGCGGGCGGCCGTGGAGCTGGTGGAGTCCGGAGGGGGCCTCCAGACACCCGGGGGGTCCCTCACCCTCCGCTGCAAGGCCTGCGGATTCACCTTCAGCAGCTACGCCATGGTTTGGGCCCGACAGGCGCCCGGGAAGGGGCTGGAGTTCGTCGCGAGTATTTACAATGATGGTAGTACCACAAGATACGCGCCGTCGGTCAAGGGGCGCTTCACCCTCTCCAGGGACAACTCCCAGAGCACGGTCACGCTGCAGATGAACAGCCTCAGGGCCGAGGACACGGCCACCTACTACTGCGCCAAAAGTGCTGATAGTGGTTGTGGTGGTGGCCCCGACCCCGGCACCGTGACCCAACTCTCTGCTCTGCTCTGGGGAGAGCCCACCTGGAGCCCTTCGTCCAGCTCTGGAGTCCTCAGCCCAGGAAGGACAGGAAGAAAGGACACGTCAGCCACAACGTCACTGAGCCCCAACATCCCTCAGCTCTTCCCCCAATTCTCAGCACCTCCCGAAAACCCCAGCCTGGACCCTTCCCCCAGCCCAGACCCCTGCACCCAACCCAGGTCCTTGTCCTGAGCCTCGGCCATTGTCCCCAAGACCATTCTTCTCCCACCCAGTGAGGACCCCCAAAGCCTCGACACCCCAACGGTGCCCCAACCCCTGCCCGGTGCAGAACCCCAACACCCGGGGTCACCTCCAGAGCCAGAAACGTGCCCTTGTGGAGCAGAGTGTGGGGACACAGTGCCTGGATCAGTGCCACAACCACCATAAGCATCACCAGCACTGCCACTACCATAAGCTTTGGCGCAGTAGTAGGTGGCCGTGTCCTCGGCCCTGAGGCTGTTCATCTGCAGCGTGACCGTGCTCTGGGAGTTGTCCCTGGAGATGGTGAAGCGCCCCTTGACCGACGATGCGTAGCCTGTGCTACTACCACTGCTGGTAATACCCGCGACAAACTCCAGCCCCTTCCCGGGCGCCTGTCGCACCCAGTTCATGCCGTAGCTGCTGAAGGTGAATCCGGAGGCCTTGCAGCAGAGGGTGAGGGACCCCCCGGGTGTCTGGAGGCCCCCTCCGGACTCCACCAGCTCCACGGCCGCCCGCAGCCCTGGGGAGGGAGAAAGGAAGGAGAGAATTGAGTCACCCCCGAGGTCCCGCCATCGCTCGCTCCCCCATCTCCGCACCCGGGGAGGGGGGTGTCAATGGCGGGGAGTTGGGGTCCTACCTGGGAGGGCGGCCAGGAGGAGGAGGAGGAGGGTGGAGGGGCTTAGACGGGATGGGTCCTTTGGGGGGGCACATGGGGGTCCTGCAGGGGGGTCGCTGCTGGGTCACATTCAGCCCCTGTCGCCCAACACCCCCAGGTCCTTTTCCAGCCACTCTTCCCCCAGCCTGGAGCGTCCATGGGCTTGGGGTGAGCCAAGGGCAGGACCCGGCCCTGGCCCTTGTTGAACCTCCCACCGTTGGCTGGACCCATGGATGCGGCCTGTCCAGAGCCCTCTGTGGAGCCTTCCCACCTCCAGCAGATCCACATCCCACCGACTTGGGTGGGACTCACCGAGGGAGCCCTCGGTCCCCTCCTCCAGCTCATGGATAAAGATCTCCGAGACGGAGATGGGGGAGCGAGCGATGGCGGGACCTTGGGGGTGACTCAATTCTCTCCTTCCTTTCTCCCTCCCCAGGGCTGCGGGCGGCCGTGGAGCTGGTGGAGTCCGGAGGGGGCCTCCAGACACCCGGGGGGTCCCTCACCCTCCGCTGCAAGGCCTCCGGATTCGATTTCAGCAACACCGGCATGGGATGGATGCGACAGGTGCCCGGGAAGGGGCTGGAATACGTCGCAGCTATTAGAAGCGATGGTAGTAGCACCTACTACGCGCCGTCGGTCAAGGGGCGCTTCACCATCTCCAGGGACAACTCCCAGAGCACGGTCACGCTGCAGATGAACAGCCTCAAGGCCGAGGACACGGCCACCTACTACTGCGCCAAAGCTACTGGTGGTGGTAGTCCTGGTGCTGATGGTGGCCCCAACCCTGGCTCCGTGTCCCCACATCCCTGAGCTGGGTCCCATGGATGATACGGGAGGTCCTGTCTGCCCCGTGGGGCTGGAGCTGGACGGGGGGATGGTGGAACCAAAGGAGGGTGCCAGGGTCCAGGGCTGGGGGTGAGAGACGGGGCTGGAAGCGGGGATCCGGGGTGGGGGCAAAGGGTTGGGGTTCAGGACAGGGTCCAGCGTTGGGGCAAAGGGGTCAGGAAGGTGTAAGTCGGGGCACAGGAAGGGTCTGGGCTCTGTGTCGGGGTCCGGGACTCACAGCAAAGGGGGTTTGCGAACAAAAGCATTTCAGACTGGCTGCAAAGAGTGGAGATTTGGGCCAAAGCTGGTCAAGGGTGGGGGCAAACAGTCAACATTTGGGCCAAAATGTGTTGTGGATTGGGAAAATGGTCGAGATTTGGTGGTTATGGTTATGGTGGTGCTGTTGGTGGCACCAAAGCCTCACCGTGTCCCCACATCCCTGCTCTGGGTCCCCACATCTCTGACCTTCCCCCCACTCCACACCCAGCCTGGCCCCTTCCATTAAACATGGGCCCTGATCCCAACCCGGGTCCTTGTCCTGAGTCTTCACCATTGGCCCCGTACCCACCCCAGAACCCTGAGCCAGAAGTCAAGGCTGGGAACAAAGGTTTTGGGGAAGATGCTGGGATTTTGGGATGCGGGGCAGGGATGTTGGGGCCCAGGACAGGGGTGCTGAGACTTGGAGTGAGGATTTTGGGAAGATCCCGGGTGTCTGTTGCCCCCACTCCATATAGAAGCTGCTGGAGGTGATGCCGGAGCCCCGGCAGGGGAGGGTCAGGGCGGGAATTTGGGCACAGGACCCAGGGATCTGGGCACGAGGGAAAGGTCCAGGCGCATGTAAAGGGTCCAGGCTTGGGGCAGAATGTGGGGAGATGCTGGGAAGAGGGGGAACACGGCCAGGATGTTGGGGCTCAGGACGAGGGTGGGGGTTCAGGGTGAAGGACGCCGGTGGCTGCAAGAGCCTGGGCTTGGGCAGGGTCTGGGCTGGGAGCAAGGATTTTGGGGAAGATGGTGGGATGTGGGAACATGAGTCAGGAGTGACGGAGTCAGGGCCACCACCAACATAAGCAGCACCACCACCACCAGCGTCACGTTTGGCGCAGTAGTAGGTGGCCGTGTCCTCGGCCTTGAGGCTGTTCATCTGCAGCGTGAGCGTGCTCTGGGAGTTGTCCCTGGAGAGGGTGAAGCGCCCCTTGACCGACGGCGCATAGTAGGTGCTACCATCGCTGTCAATACTCACGACCCACTCCAGCCCCTTCCCGGGCGCCTGTCGCACCCAGTGCATGTCGTAGCTGCTGAAGGTGAAGGTGGAGCCCGGGCAGGACACGGCTCTGGGCATGAATTTGGGCAGCCAGCAGGATTTTGGGCTGGTTTCAGGGGAGTTGAGGCTCAGGGCGAGTGTGTTTTGGCACCAGGCAGGAGTTTGGGGTCCCTGGGGTGGAGCAGTGTGTGAGGAAGGGATGGGGTCTGGGATCACGGGGCAGGGATTTTGGGGAGATGCTGGGACCCAGCCAGGGGACGTGTGGGCTGAGGTGAGGGGTCTGGGCTTGATGAAAAGGTCCAGGCTGAGGGGAAGGGTTTTGGGAAGATGCTGAGATGTGGGGACACAGCCCAGGGATGTTGGGGAACGGGAGCGGAGATGGGGGAGCGAGCGATGGCGGGACCTTGGGGGTGACTCAATTCTCTCCTTCCTTTCTCCCTCCCCAGGGCTGCGGGCGGCCGTGGAGCTGGTGGAGTCCGGAGGGGGCCTCCAGACACCCGGGGGGTCCCTCACCCTCTGCTGCAAGGGCTCTGGATTCACCTTCAGCAGCTACGCCATGCAATGGGTGCGACAGGCGCCTGGGAAGGGGCTGGAGTTTGTTGCGAGTATTTGGAGCGATGGTAGCACCTGGTACGCGCCGTCGGTCAAGGGGCGCTTCACCATCTCCAGGGACAACTCCCAGAGCACGGTCACGCTGCAGATGAACAGCCTCAAGGCCGAGGACACGGCCACCTACTACTGCGCCAAAAGTGCTGGTATCACAGTGCTGGTGATGCTTATGGTTATTGTGGCTCTGATCCAGGCACCGTGTCCCCACACTCTGCATCACAAGGGCACGTTTCTGGCTCTGGAGGTGACCCCGGGTGTTGGGGTTCTGCACCGGGCAGGGGTTGGGGCATCGTGGGGTGTCCAGGCTTTGGGGGTCCTCACTGGGTGGGAGAAGAATGGTCTTGGGAACAATGGCCAAGGCTCAGGACAAGGACCTGGGTTGGGTGCAGGGGTCTGCGCTGGGGGGAAGGGTCCAGGCTGGGGGGCTGGGGCTTTTGGGGAAGATGCTGGGAATTGGGGAACAGCTGAGGGATGTGCAGACTCAGGCCAAATGGTTTCAGCGAGATGCTGAGCTGCCGGAAGGCAGAGCGGGGACGTTTGGGATCGGGGCAGGATCGGGGCTCGGGGAGTTGGGAGAGGTTGGGGCAGGGACTCGGGCACGGGGCTGGGACCCAGGAACCATGCAGAAAGGCTGGGTGCAGCGTTTGGGGTGAGGACCGGGGATTTTGGCCCCGTGCAGGATTTGGGGTCACGGCCCCACACCGTCATTTGATGACACGGCCACCAACTACTGCGCCAAAAGTGCTGATAGTGGTTGTGGTGGTGGCCCCGACCCCGGCACCGTGACCCAACTCTCTGCTCTGCTCTGGGGAGAGCCCACCTGGAGCCCTTCGTCCAGCTCTGGAGTCCTCAGCCCAGGAAGGACAGGAAGAAAGGACACGTCAGCCACAACGTCACTGAGCCCCAACATCCCTCAGCTCTTCCCCCAATTCTCAGCACCTCCCGAAAACCCCAGCCTGGACCCTTCCCCCAGCCCAGAGCCCTGCACCCAACCCAGGTCCTTGTCCTGAGCCTCGGCCATTGTCCCCAAGTGAGGGGAGTGAGGACCCCCGAAGCCTGGACACCCCAATGGTGCCCCAACCCCTGCCCGGTGCAGAACCCCAACACCCGGGGTCACCTCCAGAGCCAGAAACGTGCCCTTGTGATGCAGAGTGTGGGGACACGGTGCCTGGATCAGAGCCACCACCACAATAAGCATCACCAGCACTGCCACTACCATAAGCTTTGGCGCAGTAGTAGGTGGCTGTGTCCTCGGCCTTGAGGCTGTTCATCTGCAGCGTGACCGTGCTCTGGGAGTTGTCCCTGGAGATGGTGAAGCGCCCCTTGACCGACGGCGCGTAGCTTGTGCTACCATCGCTCCAAATACTCGCAACAAACTCCAGCCCCTTCCCGGGCGCCTGTCGCATCCATCCCATGCCGAAGCTGCTGAAGGTGAATCCGGAGGCCTTGCAGCGGAGGGTGAGGGACCCCCCGGGTGTCTGGAGGCCCCCTCCGGACTCCACCAGCTCCACGGCCGCCCGCAGCCCTGGGGAGGGAGAAAGGAAGGAGAGAATTGAGTCACCCCCAAGGTCCCGCCATCGCTCGCTCCCCCATCTCTGCTCCCGTTCCCCAACATCCCTGGGCTGTGTCCCCACATCTCAGCATCTTCCCAAAACCCTTCCCCTCAGCCTGGACCTTTTCATCAAGCCCAGACCCCTCACCTCAGCCCACACGTCCCCTGGCTGGGTCCCAGCATCTCCCCAAAATCCCTGCCCCGTGATCCCAGACCCCATCCCTGCCCCCTGCCCGCTCCATCCCAGGGACCCCAAACCCCTGCCTGGTGCCAAACACACTCGCCCTGAGCCTCAACTCCCCTGAAACCAGCCCAAAATCCTGCTGGCTGCCCAAATTCATGCCCAGAGCCGTGTCCTGCCCGGGCTCCACCTTCACCTTCAGCAGCTACGACATGCTCTGGGTGCGACAGGCGCCCGGGAAGGGGCTGGAGTGGGTCGTGAGTATTGACAGCGATGGTAGCACCTACTATGCGCCGTCGGTCAAGGGGCGCTTCACCCTCTCCAGGGACAACTCCCAGAGCACGCTCACGCTGCAGATGAACAGCCTCAAGGCCGAGGACACGGCCACCTACTACTGCGCCAAACGTGACGCTGGTGGTGGTGGTGCTGCTTATGTTGGTGGTGGCCCTGACTCCGTCACTCCTGACTCATGTTCCCACATCCCACCATCTTCCCCAAAATCCTTGCTCCCAGCCCAGACCCTGCCCCAACCCCGGGCTCGTGCAGCCACCGGCGTCCTTTACCCTGAACCCCCACCCTCGTCTTGAGCCCCAACATCCTGGTGCTGTTCCCCCACTTCCCAGCATCTCCCCACATCCTGCCCCAAGCCTGGACCCTTTACATGAGTCTGGACCCCTTGCAAAGACCCTGGAGCTTTCCCTCGTCCCCAAATCCCTGGGTCTTGTGCCCAAATTCCACCCCTGACCCTCCCCTGCCTGGGCTCCGCCAGCACCTCCAGCAGCTTCCAAATAGAGTGGTGGCAACGGACACCCGGGATCTTCCCAAAATGCTTGCTCCAAGCCCAGGGCCCTTTCCCGAGCCCAGTCATCCCTACCCCACGTCCCAAAACCCCAGTATCTTTCCCCAAATCCATGTCTTCACTCCAGATCCCCAATCCCAGCCCCATCTCTCACCCCCAGCCCGGACCCTGCACGATGCTCAGACCTTTTCCCCCCAGCCCTGGACCCTGGCACCCTCCTTTGGTTCCACCATCCCCCCGACCAGCTCCAGCCCCACGGGGCAGACAGGACCTCCTGTATCATCCACGGGACCCAGCGCAGGGATGTGGGGACACGGAGCCAGGGTCGGGGCCACCATCAGCACCAGGACTACCACCACCAGTAGCTTTGGCGCAGTAGTAGGTGGCCGTGTCCTCGGCCTTGAGGCTGTTCATCTGCAGCGTGAGCGTGCTCTGGGAGTTGTCCCTGGAGATGGTGAAGCGCCCCTTGACCGACGGTACGTACCAGGTGTAACCACCATTGAAGTTAATCCCCGCAACGGCCTCGAGCCCCTTCCCGGGCGCCTGTCGCATCCATCCCATGCCGGTGTTGCTGAAATCGAATCCGGAGGCCTTGCAGCGGAGGGTGAGGGACCCCCCGGGTGTCTGGAGGCCCCCTCCGGACTCCACCAGCTCCACGGCCGCCCGCAGCCCTGGGGAGGGAGAAAGGAAGGAGAGAATTGAGTCACCCCCAATGTCCCGCCATCGCTCGCTCCCCCATCTCCGCTCCCGTTCCCCAACATCCCTGGGCTGTGTCCCCACATCTCAGCATCTTCCCAAAACCCTTCCCCTCAGCCTGGACCTTTTCATCAAGCCCAGACCCCTCACCTCAGCCCACACGTCCCCTCGCTGGGTCCCAGCATCTCCCCAAAATCCCTGCCCCGTGATCCCAGACCCCATCCCTGCCCCCTGCCCGCTCCATCCCAGGGACCCCAAACCCCTGCCTGGTGCCAAACACACTTGCCCTGAGCCTCAACTCCCCTGAAACCAGCCCAAAATCCTGCTGGCTGCCCAAATTCCTGCCCAGAGCCGTGTCCTGCCCGGGCTCCACCTTCACCTTCAGCAGCTCCTGCATGACTTGGGTGCGACAGGCTCCCGGGAAGGGGCTGGAATACGTCGCGCATATTAGCTACGATGGTAGTGACACAAGCTACGCGTCGTCGGTCAAGGGGCGCTTCACCATCTCCAGGGACAACTCCCAGAGCACGCTCACGCTGCAGATGAACAGCCTCAGGGCCGAGGACACGGCCACCTACTACTGCGCCAAAGATGGTTGGGCTGGTGCTGCTGGAGGCACCGACCCCGTCACTGTGTCCCACATCCCTGCGCTGGGTCCCCACATCTGAGCACCTTCCCCCCACCCAACACCAACCTGGCCCCTTCCACCAAACGTGGACCATTCTCCCAACTTGGGTCCTTGTCCTGAGTCTTCACCATTGGCCCCCAGCCCACCCCAGACCCCTCTCCTGAACCCTGAGCCAGAAGTCAAGACTGGGAACAAAGGTTTTGGGGAAGATGCTGGGATTTTGGGATGCGGGGCAGGGACGTTGGGGCTCAGGACAGGGTGCTGAGACTTGGAGTGAGGATTTTGGGAAGATCCCGGGTGTCTGTTGCCCCCAGTCCATTTGGAAGCTGCTGGAGGTGACACCGGAGCCCGGGCAGGGGAGGGTCAGTGGGGGAATTTGGGCACAAGATCCAGGGTTTTGGGCACCGGGCAGGGGTCTGTGCACCTGGCAAAGGGTCCCGGGTTGGGGAAATGGTCCAGGCTGTGGCCAAGGGTTCAGGGAAGGGGCCCAGGGTGGGTCCTGGGGGTCTGGGCACAGGAAGGGTCCAGAGTCGTTGGTGGGAGAGAGTCTTAGAGCAAAGGCTGAATCCAGAGGGTCCATGTTTGGGAGAAGGAGCCGTGATGGGTACAGGAGTTTTTGGGAGGTGCTGGGAACTGGGGAACCATCGCAGGGATGCGGGGACACGGTGATGGTGTCAGTGCCCTCACCACCATCACCACCAGCATGTTTGGCACAGTAGTAGGTGGCCGTGTCCTCGGCCTTGAGGCTGTTCATCTGCAGCGTGAGCGTGCTCTGGGAGTTGTCCCTGGAGATGGTGAAGCGCCCCTTGACCGACGGCGCGTAGCTTGTGCTACTACCAGTAGGGCTGATACCCTCCAGCAGATCCACATCCCACCGACGTGGGTGGGACTCACCGAGGGAGCCCTCGGTCCCCTCCTCCAGCTCATGGATAAAGATCTCAGAGACGGAGATGGGGGAGCGAGCGATGGCGGGACCTTGGGGGTGACTCAATTCTCTCCTTCCTTTCTCCCTCCCCAGGGCTGCGGGCGGCCGTGGAGCTGGTGGAGTCCGGAGGGGGCCTCCAGACACCCGGGGGGTCCCTCACCCTCCGCTGCAAGGCCTCCGGATTCACCTTCAGCAGCAACGCCATGCAATGGGTGCGACAGGCGCCCGGGAAGGGGCTCGAATACATCGCGGGTATTAGCAGTGATGGTAGCACAGGATACCATCCGTCGGTCTGGGGGCGCTTCACCATCTCCAGGGACAACTCCCAGAGCACGGTCACGCTGCAGATGAACAGCCTCAGGGCCGAGGACACGGCCACCTACTACTGCGCCAAAAGTGCTGGTATCACAGTGCTGGTGATGCTTATGGTTATTGTGGCACCGACCCCGGCACCGTGTCCCCACACTCTGCTCCACAAGGGCACGTTTCTGGCTCTGGAGGTGACCCTGGGTGTTGGGGTTCTGCACCGGGCAGGGGTTGGGGCCCCATGGGGGCGTCCAGGCTTTGGGGGTTCCTCACTGGGTGGGAGAAGAATGGTCTTGGGGACAATGGCCGAGGCTCAAGGCAAGGACCTGGGTTGGGTGCAGGGGTCTGCGCTGGGGGGAAGGGTCCAGGCCGGGGGGCTGGGGCTTTTGGGGCAGATGCTGGGAATTGGGGAACAGGTGAGGGATGTGCAGACTCAGGCCAAATGGTTTCAGCGAGATGCTGAGCTGCTGGAAGGCAGAGTGGGGACGTTTGGGATCGGGGCAGGATCAGGGAGTTGGGAGAGGTTGGGGCAGGGACTCGGGCACGGGGCTGGGACCCAGGAACCATGCAGAAAGGCTGGGTGCAGCGTTTGGGGTGAGGACCGGGGATTTTGGCCCCGTGCAGGATTTGGGGTCCCTGGGATGGGGCAGGGATGGGGGGTCTGGGGACACAGTGGAAAGGCTGGGCAGGCGGTGCAGGGACTGGGCAGGGGTTTGGGGTTGGTTCAAGGGTGTGGGCACCCTGCGTGGGTCTGTGCTGGGTGCAGGGGTGTGGGGAAGGAGCTGGGGTGTTGGGGTGCAGGGCAGGGGGTGCGAGGCTTGGGGCAGAGAGTTTGACCCAGGTACTGGAAGACCCTGGCACAGGGTCTGAATCCAGAGGGTCCAGGTTTGGGGGAAGGGGAAGGCTGGGTTCAGGGGTTTTGGGGAGGTGCTGGGAACTTTGGGGAGCCAGCGCAGGGATGTGGGGACACGGTGACGGGGTCGGGGCCACCGACGGCATAAGCAGCACCATAACCACCACTGTAAGCACGTTTGGCGCAGTAGTAGGTGGCCGTGTCCTCGGCCCTGAGGCTGTTCATCTGCAGCGTGAGCGTGCTCTGGGAGTTGTCCCTGGAGATGGTGAAGCGCCCCTTGACCGACGGTACGTACCAGGTGTAACCACCATTGAAGTTAATCCCCGCAACGGCCTCGAGCCCCTTCCCGGGCGCCTGTCGCATCCATCCCATGCCGGTGTTGCTGAAATCGAAGCCGGAGCCCTTGCAGCGGAGGGTGAGGGACCCCCCGGGTGTCTGGAGGCCCCCTCCGGACTCCACCAGCTCCACGGCCGCCCGCAGCCCTGGGGAGGGAGAAAGGAAGGAGACAAGCCAAAGCATCCTCACTCCAAGTCTCAGCACCCCTGTCCTGGGCCCCGACGTCCCTGCCCCGCATCCCAAAATCCCAGCATCTTCACCCAAATCCCACTACCTTCCCCAGTCCTTGGCCTGAGCATCCCCCACGCCGTGATATCACAGCATCTTCCCCAATCCCTGCATTTTCCCCAACATCCCAGCACCTTCCCTCAAATCCTTGCCCCCACCCTGGACCTCCACTCCCAGCCCCGTCTCTCGCCCCCAGCCCGGACCCTGCACGATGATCAGACCTTTTGCCCCCAACCCTGGACCCTGGCACCCTCCTTTGGTTCCACCATCCCCCCGACCAGCTCCAGCCCCACAGGGCAGACAGGACCGCCCCATAAGGTCCCATCAGGGCCCATCCCAGCTCAGCCCCTTCCACCTTCCTCCTCCTCCTCCTCCTCCTGGCCGCCCTCCCAGGTAGGACCCCAACTCCCCGCCATTGACACCCCCCTCCCCGGGCGCGGAGATGGGGGAGCGAGCGATGGCGGGACCTTGGGGGTGACTCAATTCTCTCCTTCCTTTCTCCCTCCCCAGGGCTGCGGGCGGCCGAGGAGCTGGTGGAGTCCGGAGGGGGCCTCCAGACACCCGGGGGGTCCCTCACCCTCCGCTGCAAGGCCTCCGGATTCACCTTCAGCAGCTACGGCATGAACTGGGTGCGACAGGCACCCGGGAAGGGGCTGGAGTGGGTCACGGGTATTACCAGCAGTGGTAGTAGCACAGGCTACGCACCGTCGGTCAAGGGGCGCTTCACCATCTCCAGGGACAACTCCCAGAGCACGGTCACGCTGCAGATGAACAGCCTCAGGGCCGAGGACACGGCCACCTACTACTGCGCCAAAGATGGTTGGGCTGGTGCTACTGGAGGCACCGACACCGGCACCCTGTCCCCACATCCCTGCGCTGGGTCCCCACATCTCAGCACCTTCCCCCCACCCAACACCAACCTGACCCCTTCCACCAAACGTGGACCATTCTCCCAACTTGGGTCCTTGTCCTGAGTCTTCACCATTGGCCCCGAGCCAACCCCAGACCCCTCTCCTGAACCCCAATCCAGGGGCCAGCACTGGGAACAAAGGTTTTGGGGAAGATGCTGGGATTTTGGGATGCGGGGCAGGGACGTTGGGGCTCAGGACAGGGGTGCTGAGACTTGGAGTGAGGATTTTGGGAAGATCCCGGGTGTCTGTTGCCCCCAGTCCATTTGGAAGCTGCTGGAGGTGACGCCGGAGCCCGGGCAGGGGCGGGTCAGGGGGGGAATTTGGGCACAAGATCCAGGGTTTTGGGCACCGGGCAGGGGTCTGCGCTCCTGGCAAAGGGTCCCGGGTTGGGGAAATGGTCCAGGCTGTGGCCAAGGGTTCAGGGAAGGGGCCCAGGGTGGGTCCTGGGGGTCTGGGCACAGGAAGGGTCCAGAGTCGTTGGTGGGAGAGAGTCTTAGAGCAAAGGCTGAATCCAGAGGGTGCATGTTTGGGGAAAGGAGCCACAATGGGTTCAGGGGTTTTGGGGAGGAGCTGGGAACTGGGGACCCAGCGCAGGGACGTGGGGACACGGTGATGGGGTCAGTGCCCTCACCATCATCACCACCATCACGTTTGGCGCAGTAGTAGGTGGCCGTGTCCTCGGCCTTGAGGCTGTTCATCTGCAGCGTGAGCGTGCTCTGGGAGTTGTCCCTGGAGATGGTGAAGCGCCCCTTGACCGACGGCGCGTAGCTTGTGCTACTACCAGTAGGGCTGATACCCTCCAGCAGATCCACATCCCACCGACTTGGGTGGGACTCACTGAGGGAGCCCTCGGTCCCCTCCTCCAGCTCGTGGATAAAGATCTCAGAGATGGAGATGGGGGAGTGAGCGATGGCGGGACCTTGGGGGTGACTCAATTCTCTCCTTCCTTTCTCCCTCCCCAGGGCTGCGGGCGGCCGTGGAGCTGGTGGAGTCCGGAGGGGGCCTCCAGACACCCGGGGGGTCCCTCACCCTCCGCTGCAAGGCCTCCGGATTCGATTTCAGCAACACCGGCATGGGATGGATGCAACAGGCGCCCGGGAAGGGGCTCGAGGCCGTTGCGGGGATTAACTTCAATGGTGGTTACACCTGGTACGTACCGTCGGTCAAGGGGCGCTTCACCATCTCCAGGGACAACTCCCAGAGCACGGTCACGCTGCAGATGAACAGCCTCAAGGCTGAGGACACGGCCACCTACTACTGCGCCAAAGCTACTGGTGGTGGTAGTCCTGGTGCTGGTGGTGGCCCCGACCCTGGCTCCGTGTCCCCACATCCCTGAGCTGGGTCCCATGGATGATACGGGAGGTCCTGTCTGCCCCGTGGGGCTGGAGCTGGACGGGGGGATGGTGGAACCAAAGGAGGGTGCCAGGGTCCAGGGCTGAGGGTGAGAGACGGGGCTGGGAGCGGGGATCCGGGGTGGGGGCAAAGGGTTGGGGTTCAGGACAGGGTCCAGCGTTGGGGCAAAGGGGTCAGGAAGGTGTAAGTCGGGGCACAGGAAGGGTCTGGGCTCTGTGTCGGGGTCCGGGACTCACAGCAAAGGGGGTTTGGGAAGAAAAGCATTTCCGACTGGCTGCAAAGAGTGGAGATTTGGGCCAAAGCTGGTCAAGGGTGGGGGCAAACAGTCAAGATTTGGGCTGAAATGGGTTGAGGATTGGGGTAAATGGTTGAGATTTGGTACAAAAATGGTTGAATTTGGGGCAAGTGGTTGACACTTGGGGCAAAAAGTCAAGCCTGGGGAAAAACTGGTCGAGTCGTGGCAGAAACAGTTGAGATTTGGTACGAATCACTGGGATTTAGGGCAAACAAGGTTGGGGGCAAAGGGTCGAAGCTCAGGGCAAGGACTTGGGTTGGGTGAAGGGTTTGAGGAAGATGTGGGGACCCTGCGCAGGGATGTGGGGACACGGGGCCGGGGTTGGGGCCACCACCAACATAAGCATCACCACTACAACCACTACCATCAGCTTTGGCGCAGTAGTAGGTGGCCGTGTCCTCGGCCTTGAGGCTGTTCATCTGCAGCGTGACCGTGCTCTGGGAGTTGTCCCTGGAGATGGTGAAGCGCCCCTTGACCGACGGATGGTATCCTGTGCTACCATCACTGCTAATACCCGCGATGTATTCGAGCCCCTTCCCGGGCGCCTGTCGCACCCAGTTCATGCTGAAGCTGCTGAAGGTGAATCCGGAGGCCTTGCAGCGGAGGGTGAGGGACCCCCCAGGTGTCTGGAGGCCCCCTCCGGACTCCACCAGCTCCTCGGCCGCCCGCAGCCCTGGGGAGGGAGAAAGGAAGGAGAGAATTGAGTCATCCCCGAGGTCCCACCATCGCTCGCTCCCCCATCTCCGCGCCCGGGGAGGGGGGTGTCAATGGCGGGGAGTTGGGGTCCTACCTGGGAGGGCGGCCAGGAGGAGGAGGAGGAGGGTGGAGGGGCTGAGCAGGGATGGGTCCTTTGGGGGGGCACATGGGGGTCCTGCAGGGGGGTCGCTGCTGGCTCACGTTCAGCCCCTCTCGCCCAACACCCCCAGGTCCTTTTCCAGCCACTCTTCCCCCAGCCTGGAGCGTCCATGGGCTTGGGGTGAGCCAAGGGCAGGACCCGGCCCTGGCCCTTGTTGAACCTCCCACCGTTGGCTGGACCCATGGATGCGGCCTGTCCAGAGCCCTCTGTGGAGCCTTCCCACCTCCAGCAGATCCACATCCCACCGACTTGGGTGGGACTCACCAAGGGAGCCCTCGGTCCCCTCCTCCAGCTCGTGGATAAAGATCTCAGAGATGGAGATGGGGGAGCGAGCGATGGCGGGACCTTGGGGGTGACTCAATTCTCTCCTTCCTTTCTCCCTCCCCAGGGCTGCGGGCGGCCGTGGAGCTGGTGGAGTCCGGAGGGGGCCTCCAGACACCCGGGAGGTCCCTCACCCTCCGCTGCAAGGCCTCCGGATTCACCTTCAGCAGCTACGACATGCAATGGGTGCGACAGGCGCCCGGGAAGGGGCTGGAGTTCGTCGTGAGTATTCACAGCAGTGGTAGTGGCACAGCCTACGCGCCGTCGGTCAAGGGGCGCTTCACCATCTCCAGGGACAACTCCCAGAGCACGGTCACGCTGCAGATGAACAGCCTCAGGGCCGAGGACACAGCCACCTACTACTGCGCCAAACGTGCTGATAGTGGTTGTGGTGGTGGCCCCGACCCCGGCACCGTGACCCAACTCTCTGCTCTGCTCTGGGGAGAGCCCACCTGGAGCCCTTCGTCCAGCTCTGGAGTCCTCAGCCCAGGAAGGACAGGAAGAAAGGACACGTCAGCCACAACGTCACTGAGCCCCAACATCCCTCAGCTCTTCCCCCAATTCTCGGCACCTCCCGAAAACCCCAGCCTGGACCCTTCCCCCAGCCCAGAGCCCTGCACCCAACCCAGGTCCTTGTCCTGAGCCTCGGCCATTGTCCCCAATTGAGGGGAGTGAGGACCCCCGAAGCCTGGACGCACCAACGGTGCCCCAACCCCTGCAGGGTGCAGAACCCCAACACCCGGGGTCACCTCCAGAGCCAGAAACGTGCCCTTGTGGAGCAGAGGGTGGGGACACGGTGCCGGGGCCGGTGCCACAATAACCTTAAGCATCACCAGCACTGTGATACCAGCACTTTTGGCGCAGTAGTAGGTGGCCGTGTCCTCGGCCCTGAGGCTGTTCATCTGCAGCGTGACCGTGCTCTGGGAGTTGTCCCTGGAGATGGTGAAGCGCCCCTTGACCGACGGTGCGTAGCTTGTGTCACTACCATCGTAGCTAATATGCGCGACGTATTCCAGCCCCTTCCCGGGCGCCTGTCGCACCCAGAGCATGTCGTAGCTGCTGAAGGTGAAGGTGGAGCCTGGGCAGGACACGGCTCCGGGGATGAATTTGGGCAGCCAGCAGGATTTTGGGCTGGTTTCAGGGGAGTTGAGGCTCAGGGCGAGTGTGTTTGGCACCAGGCAGGGGCTTGGGGGCCCTGGGATGGAGCGGGCAGGGGGCAGGGATGGGGTCTGGGATCACGGGGCAGGGATTTTGGGGAGATGCTGGGACCCAGCGAGGGGACGTGTGGGCTGAGGTGAGGGGTCTGGGCTTGATGAAAAGGTCCAGGCTGAGGGGAAGGGTTTTGGGAAGATGCTGAGATGTGGGGACACAGCCCAGGGATGTTGGGGAACGGGAGCGGAGATGGGGGAGCGAGCGATGGCGGGACCTTGGGGGAGACTCAATTCTCTCCTTCCTTTCTCCCTCCCCAGGGCTGCGGGCGGCCGTGGAGCTGGTGGAGTCTGGAGGGGGCCTCCAGACACCCGGGGGGTCCCTCACCCTCCGCTGCAAGGCCTCCGGATTCACCTTCAGCAGCTTCGGCATGGGATGGATGCGACAGGCGCCCGGGAAGGGGCTGGAGTTTGTTGCGAGTATTTGGAGCGATGGTAGCAGCACAAGCTACGCGCCGTCGGTCAAGGGGCGCTTCACCATCTCCAGGGACAACTCCCAGAGCACGCTCACGCTGCAGATGAACAGCCTCAAGGCCGAGGACACGGCCACCTACTACTGCGCCAAAGCTTATGGTAGTGGTAGTGCTGGTGATGCTTATTGTGGTGGTGGCTCTGATCCAGGCACCGTGTCCCCACACTCTGCATCACAAGGGCACGTTTCTGGCTCTGGAGGTGACCCCGGGTGTTGGGGTTCTGCACCGGGCAGGGGTTGGGGCATCGTGGGGTGTCCAGGCTTTGGGGGTCCTCACTGGGTGGGAGAAGAATGGTCTTGGGAACAATGGCCAAGGCTCAGGACAAGGACCTGGGTTGGGTGCAGGGGTCTGGGCTGGGGGGAAGGGTCCAGGCCGGGGGGCTGGGGCTTTTGGGGAAGATGCTGGGAATTGGGGAACAGCTGAGGGATGTGCAGACTCAGGCCAAATGGTTTCAGCGAGATGCTGAGCTGCTGGAAGGCAGAGCGGGGACGTTCGGGATCGGGGCAGGATCGGGGCTCGGGGAGTTGGGAGAGGTTGGGGCAGGGACTCGGGCACGGGGCTGGGACCCAGGAACCATGCAGAAAGGCTGGGTGCAGCGTTTGGGGTGAGGACAGGGGATTTTGGCCCCGTGCAGGATTTGGCGTCACGGCCCCACACCGTCATTTGATGACACGGCCACCTACTACTGCGCCAAAAGTGCTGATAGTGGTTGTGGTGGTGGCCCCGACCCCGGCACCGTGACCCAACTCTCTGCTCTGCTCTGGGGAGAGCCCACCTGGAGCCCTTCGTCCAGCTCTGGAGTCCTCAGCCCAGGAAGGACAGGAAGAAAGGACACGTCAGCCACAACGTCACTGAGCCCCAACATCCCTCAGCTCTTCCCCCAATTCTCAGCACCTCCCGAAAACCCCAGCCTGGACCCTTCCCCCAGCCCAGAGCCCTGCACCCAACCCAGGTCCTTGTCCTGAGCCTCGGCCATTGTCCCCAAGACCATTCTTCTCCCACCCAGTGAGGACCCCCAAAGCGTGGACGCCCCACGGTGCCCCAACCCCTGCCCGGTGCAGAACCCCAACACCCGGGGTCACCTCCAGAGCCAGAAACGTGCCCTTGAGGAGCAGAGTGTGGGGACACGGTGCCGGGGTCGGTGCCACAACCACCATAAGCATCACAAGCATTACCACTAGCATAAGCTTTGGCGCAGTAGTAGGTGGCCGTGTCCTCGGCCCTGAGGCTGTTCATCTGCAGCGTGAGCGTGCTCTGGGAGTTGTCCCTGGAGATGGTGAAGTGCCCCTTGACCGACGACGCGTAGCCTGTGCTACTACCATCGCTGTAAATACCCGCGACGAACTCCAGCCCCTTCCCGGGCGCCTGTCGGGCACAAACCATGGCGTAGCTGCTGAAGGTGAATCCGGAGGCCTTGCAGCGGAGGGTGAGGGACCCCCCGGGTGTCTGGAGGCCCCCTCCGGACTCCACCAGCTCCTCGGCCGCCCGCAGCCCTGGGGAGGGAGAAAGGAAGGAGAGAATTGAGTCACCCCCGAGGTCCCGCCATCGCTCGCTCCCCCATCTCCGCGCCCGGGGAGGGGGGGGGGTGTCAATGGCGGGGAGTTGGGGTCCTACCTGGGAGGGCGGCCAGGAGGAGGAGGAGGAGGAGGAGGAGGAGGGTGGAAGGGGCTGAGCTGGGATGGGCCCTGATGGGACCTTATGGGGCGGTCCTGTCTGCCCCGTGGGGCTGGAGCTGGTCGGGGGATGGTGGAACCAAAGGAGGGTGCCAGGGTCCAGGGTTGGGGGCAAAAGGTCTGATCATCGTGCAGGGTCCGGGCTGGGGGCGAGAGACGGGGCTGGGAGTGGGGGTCCGGGGTGGGGGCAAGGATTTGGGGGAAGATTCTGGGATGTTGGGGAAAATGCAGGGATTGGGGAAGATGCTGCGATATCACGGCGCGGGGGATGCTCAGGCCAAGGACTGGGGAAGGTAGTGGGATTTGGGGGAAGATGCTGGGATTTTGGGATGCGGGGCAGGGACGTCGGGGCCCAGGACAGAGGTGCTGAGACTTGGAGTGAGGATGCTTTGGCTTGTCTCCTTCCTTTCTCCCTCCCCAGGGCTGCGGGCGGCCGTGGAGCTGGTGGAGTCCGGAGGGGGCCTCCAGACACCCGGGGGGTCCCTCACCCTCCGCTGCAAGGCCTCCGGATTCACCTTCAGCAGCTTCACAATGTTCTGGGTGCGACAGGCGCCCGGGAAGGGGCTTGAATACATCGCGGATATCACCAGCAGTGGTAGTAGCACAGCCTACGCGCCGTCGGTCAAGGGGCGCTTCACCATCTCCAGGGACAACTCCCAGAGCACGGTCACGCTGCAGATGAACAGCCTCAGGGCCGAGGACACAGCCACCTACTACTGCGCCAAAAGTGCTGATAGTGGTTGTGGTGGTGGCCCCGACCCCGGCCCCGTGTCCCCACATCCCTGCGCTGGGTCCCCACATCTTCCTCAAACCCTTCGCCCAACCCAGGTCCTTGCCCTGAGCTTCGACCCTTTGCCCCCAACCTTGGCTCATTTTGCCCTAAATCCCAACCATTCGTACCAAATCTCAACTGTTTCTGCCATGACTTGACCAGTTTTTCCCCAGGCTTGACTTTTTGCCCCAAGTGTCAACCACTTGCCCCAAATTCAACCATTTTTGTACCAAATCTCAACCACTTGCCCCAATCCTCAACCCCTTTTGGCCCAAATGTTTACTGTTTGCCCCACCCTTGACCAGCTTTGGCCCAAATCTCCACTCTTTGCAGCCAGTCTGAAATGTTTTTGTTCCCAAACCCCCTTTGCTGTGAGTCCCGGACCCCGACACAGAGCCCAGACCCTTCCTGTGCCCCGACTTACACCTTCCTGACCCCTTTGCCCCAACGCTGGACCCTGTCCTGAACCGCAACCCTTTGCCCCCACCCCGGATCCCCGCTCCCAGCCCCGTCTCTCACCCCCAGCCCTGGACCCTGGCACCCTCCTTTGGTTCCACCATCCCCCCGACCAGCTCCAGCCCCACGGGGCAGACAGGACCGCCCCATAAGGTCCCATCAGGACCCATCCCAGCTCAGACCCCTCCACTCTTCTCCTCCTCCTACTGACCGCCCTCCCAGGTAGGACCCCAATTCCCCGCCATTGACACCCCCCTCCCCGGGCGCGGAGATGGGGGAGCGAGCGATGGCGGGACCTTGGGGGTGACTCAATTCTCTCCTTCCTTTCTCCCTCCCCAGGGCTGCGGGCGGCCGTGGAGCTGGTGGAGTCCGGAGGGGGCCTCCAGACACCCGGGGGGTCCCTCACCCTCCGCTGCAAGGGCTCCGGCTTCACCTTCAGCAGCTTCCCCATGGGATGGATGCGACAGGCGCCTGGGAAGGGGCTGGAGTGGGTCGTGACTATTAGCAGCAGTGGTAGTTACATCTACTACGCGCCGTCGGTCAAGGGGCGCTTCACCATCTCCAAGGACAACTCCCAGAGCACGGTCACGCTGCAGATGAACAGCCTCAGGGCCGAGGACACGGCCACCTACTACTGCGCCAAAGCTGCTGATGGTTATGGTGGTGAGGGCACCGACCCCATCACCGTGTCCCCACATCCCTGCGATGGTTCCCCAGTTCCCAGCACCTCCCAAAAACTCCTGTACCCATCACGGCTCCTTCTCCCAAACATGGACCCTCTGGATTCAGCCTTTGCTCTAAGACTCTCTCCCACCAACGACTCTGGACCCTTCCTGTGCCCAGACCCCCAGGACCCACCCTGGGCCCCTTCCCTGAACCCTTGGCCACAGCCTGGACCATTTCCCCAACCCGGGACCCTTTGCCAGGAGCGCAGACCCCTGCCCGGTGCCCAAAACCCTGGATCTTGTGCCCAAATTCCCCCCCTGACCCGCCCCTGCCCGGGCTCCGGTGTCACCTCCAGCAGCTTCTATATGGAGTGGGGGCAACAGACACCCGGGATCTTCCCAAAATCCTCACTCCAAGTCTCAGCACCCCTGTCCTGGGCCCCAACGTCCCTGCCCCGCATCCCAAAATCCCAGCATCTTCCCCAAAACCTTTGTTCCCAGCCTTGACTTCTGGCTCAGGGGTCTGGGGTGGGCTCGGGGCCAATGGTGAAGACTCAGGACAAGGACCCGGGTTGGGATCAGGGCCCATGTTTAGTGGAAGGGGCCAGGCTGGGTGTGGAGTGGGGGGAAGGTCAGAGATGTGGGGACCCAGAGCAGGGATGTGGGGACACGGTGACGCTTTGGTGCCACCAACAGCACCACCATAACCATAACCACCAAATCTTGACCATTTATCCAATCCACAAGACATTTTGGCCCAAATCTTGACTGTTTGCCCCCACCCTTGACCAGCTTTGGCCCAAATCTCCACTCTTTGCAGCCAGTCTGAAATGCTTTTCTTCCCAAACCCCCTTTGCTGTGAGTCCCGGACCCCGACACAGAGCCCAGACCCTTCCTGTGCCCCGACTTACACCTTCCTGACCCCTTTGCCCCAACGCTGGACCCTGTCCTGAACCCCGACCCTTTGCCCCCACCCCGGATCCCCGCTCCCAGCCCCGTCTCTCACCCCCAGCCCTGGACCCTGGCACCCTCCTTTGGTTCCACCATCCCCCCGACCAGCTCCAGCCCCACGGGGCAGACAGGACCTCCTGTATCATCCATGGGACCCAGCTCAGGGATGTGGGGACACGGAGCCAGGGTCGGGGCCACCATCAGCACCAGGACTACCACCACCAGTAGCTTTGGCGCAGTAGTAGGTGGCCGTGTCCTCGGCCTTGAGGCTGTTCATCTGCAGCGTGAGCGTGCTCTGGGAGTTGTCCCTGGAGATGGTGAAGCGCCCCTTGACCGACGGTACGTACCAGGTGTAACCACCATTGAAGTTAATCCCCGCAACGGCCTCGAGCCCCTTCCCGGGCGCCTGTCGCATCCATCCCATGCCGGTGTTGCTGAAATCGAAGCCGGAGGCCTTGCAGCGGAGGGTGAGGGACCCCCCGGGTGTCTGGAGGCCCCCTCCGGACTCCACCAGCTCCACGGCCGCCCGCAGCCCTGGGGAGGGAGAAAGGAAGGAGAGAATTGAGTCACCCCCAAGGTCCCGCCATCGCTCGCTCCCCCATCTCCGCTCCCGCTCCCCAACATCCCTGGGCTGTGTCCCCACATCTCAGCATCTTCCCAAAACCCTTCCCCTGAGCCTGGAGCTTTTCATCAAGCCCAGACCCCTCACCTCAGCCCACACGTCCCCTGGCTGTCTCCCAGCATCTCCCCAAAATCCCTGCCCCGTGATCCCAGACCCCATCCCTGCCCCCTGCCCGCTCCATCCCAGGGACCCCAAACCCCTGCCTGGTGCCAAACACACTCGCCCTGAGCCTCAACTCCCCTGAAACCAGCCCAAAATCCTGCTGGCTGCCCAAATTCATGCCCAGAGCCGTGTCCTTCCCCAGCTCCAGATTCGCCTTCATCCCCAAATCTTTACTCCTTCCCCCAACTCTCAATTGCCTGGCCCAAAGTCAACCAATTTTGTCCCAAATCCTGACTCTTTGCCCCATCCCTCAACTCTTTTGGCCCCAAACCCTCGAGCGTTTCTGGCAAATCTCAACCGGTTTTGCCCCCAAAAGCCCTTTCCTCTGGGACCTGGAACCCAACACAGAGCCCAGACCCTTCCTGTGTCCCAGACCCCCCAGGAGCCCACATTTGCTCCCCTGAGGCTGGTCGCAGTCTGGAGCAAGAACCAGGGGGAGCTGGGGTCCTCCCCTTCTGCCCCTTCCTCAGGGCTGCGGGCGGCCGTGGAGCTGGTGGAGTCCGGAGGGGGCCTCCAGACACCCGGGGGGTCCCTCACCCTCCACTGCAAGGCCTCCGGATTCACCTTCAGCTACAACGGCATGGGATGGATCCGACAGGCGCCTGGGAAGGGGCTGGAATTCGTCGCGAGTATTACCAGCAGTGGTAGTTACACAGACTACGCGCCGTCGGTCAAGGGGCGCTTCACCATCTCCAGGGACAACTCCCAGAGCACGGTCACGCTGCAGATGAACAGCCTCAGGGACGACGACACGGCCACCTACTACTGCGCCAAAGATGGTTGGGCTGGTGCTGCTGGAGGCACCGACCCCGGCCCCGTGTCCCCACATCCCTGCGCTGGGTCCCCACATCTCAGCACCTTCCCCCCACCCAACACCAACCTGGCCCCTTCCACCAAACGTGGACCATTCTCCCAACTTGGGTCCTTTCCCTGAGTCTTCACCATTGGCCCCGAGCCCACCCCAGACCCCTCTCCTGAACCCGGAGCCAGATTCAAGGCTGGGGAAGAAGGTTTTGGGGAAGATGCTGGGATTTTGGGATGCGGGGCAGGGACGTTGGGGCTCAGGACAGGGGTGCTGAGACTTGGAGTGAGGATTTTGGGAAGATCCCGGGTGTCTGTTGCCCCCACTCCATTTGGAAGCTGCTGGAGGTGACACCGGAGCCCCGGCAGGGGAGGGTCAGGGCGGGAATTTGGGCACAGGACCCAGGGATCTGGGCACGAGGGAAAGGTCCAGGCGCGTGTAAAGGGTCCAGGCTTGGGGCAGAATGTGGGGAGATGCTGGGAAGAGGGGGAACACCGCCAGGATGTTGGGGCTCAGGACGAGGGTGGGGGTTCAGGGTGAAGGACGCCGGTGGCTGCAAGAGCCCAGGCTTGGGGCAGGGTCTGGGCTGGGAGCAAGGATTTTGGGGAAGATGGTGGGATGTGGGAACATGAGTCAGGAGTGACGGAGTCAGGGCCACCACCAACATAAGCAGCAGCACCACCACCAGCGTCACGTTTGGCGCAGTAGTAGGTGGCCGTGTCCTCGGCCCTGAGGCTGTTCATCTGCAGCGTGAGCGTGCTCTGGGAGTTGTCCCTGGAGATGGTGAAGCGCCCCTTGACCGACGGCGCGTAGTCTGTGCTACTACCACCGCTGCTAATACCCGCGACGTATTCAAGCCCCTTCCCAGGCGCCTGTCGCATCCATCCCATGGCGTTGCTGCTGAAGGTGAATCCAGAGGCCTTGCAGCGGAGGGTGAGGGACCCCCCGGGTGTCTGGAGGCCCCCTCCGGACTCCACCAGCTCCACGGCCGCCCGCAGCCCTGGGGAGGGAGAAAGGAAGGAGACAAGCCAAAGCATCCTCACTCCAAGTCTCAGCACCCCTGTCCTGGGCCCCGACGTCCCTGCCCCGCATCCCAGAATCCCAGCATCTTCCCCCAAATCCCACTACCTTCCCCAGTCCTTGGCCTGAGCATCCCCTGCGCCGTGATATCGCAGCATCTTCCCCAATCCCTGCATTTTCCCCAACATCCCAGCATCTTCCCCCAAATCCTTGCCCCCACCCCGGACCCCCACTCCCAGCCCCGTCTCTCGCCCCCAGCCCGGACCCTGCACGATGATCAGACCTTTTGCCCCCAACCCTGGACCCTGGCACCCTCCCCCTGGCATCCCCCTGAGCAGCTCCAGCCCCACGGGGCAGACAGGACCGCCCCATAAGGTCCCATCAGGGCCCATCCCAGCTCAGCCCCTTCCACCTTCCTTCTCCTCCTCCTCCTCCTCCTCCTGGCCGCCCTCCCAGGTAGGACCCCAACTCCCCGCCATTGACACCCCCTCCCCGGGCGCGGAGATGGAGGAGCGAGCGATGGCGGGACCTCGGGGGTGACTCAATTCTCTCCTTCCTTTCTCCCTCCCCAGGGCTGCGGGCGGCCGTGGAGCTGGTGGAGTCCGGAGGGGGCCTCCAGACACCCGGGGGGTCCCTCACCCTCCGCTGCAAGGGCTCCGGATTCACCTTCAGCAGCTTCCAAATGGGATGGGTGCGACAGGCGCCTGGGAAGGGGCTGGAGTTCATTGCGGATATTGAAAGTGGTGGTACCACAGGATACGACACGGCCAACTACCCGTTCGGTTCTGGGCCCCTCACTCCAGGAAGGACATTGAGCTGCTGGAGCGTGTCCAGAGGAGAGCCACCAAGCTGGTGAGGGGTCTGGAGAACAAGTCACACGAGGAGAGGCTGAGGGAACTGGGCATGGTTAGTTTGGAGAAGAGGAGGCTGAGGGGGGACCTCATTGCCCTCTACAACTCCCTGAAAGGAAGGTGTAGAGAGGTGGGTGTTGGCCTCTTCTCCCAAGGGAATAAGGACAGGAGCAGAGGAAATGGTCTGAAGTTGGGGCAGGGGAGGTTTGGATCAGATATGAGGAAGAATTCCTTTCCTGAGAGGGTGGTCAGGCCCTGGAACAGCCTGCCCGGGGAGGTGGTGGAGTCGCCATCCCTGGAGGGATTTAAGGACCGTGTAGAGGTGGCACTTCAGGGCATGCTCTAGTGCCCGAGACTGTTGGGTTGTGTCTCTTTGTGGTTTGTTTGTGTGGGTTTCTTTTTCTTTTTTCTTTTTTTTTGTGGTTGGACTCGGTGATCTCAAAGGTCCCTTCCAACCATGAGGATTCTGTGATTCAGTGACACTGCGCCAAAGATTACGGTGATGGTGGCGGCACCGACCCCAGCACCGTGTCCCCAACATCCCTGCACTGGGTCCCCAATTCCCAGCATCTTCCCGAAAACCCCAGCCCCCGGCCTGGACCCTTCCCCCCAGCCCAGAGCCCTGCACCCAACCCAGGTCCTTGTCCTGAGCCTCGGCCATTGTCCCCAAGACCATTCTTCTCCCACCCAGTGAGGAACCCCAAAGCCTGGACGCCCCACGGTGCCCCAACCCCTGCCCGGTGCAGAACCCCAACACCCGGGGTCACCTCCAGAGCCAGAAACGTGCCCTTGTGGAGCAGAGTGTGGGGACATGGTGCCGGGGTTGGGGCCACAACCACCATAAGCATCACCAGCACTGCCGCTACCATCAGCTTTGGCGCAGTAGTAGGTGGCCGTGTCCTCGGCCCTGAGGCTGTTCATCTGCAGCGTGACCGTGCTCTGGGAGTTGTCCCTGGAGATGGTGAAGCGCCCCTTGACCGACGGCGCGTAGTTTGTGTAACTACCATCGTAGCTAATACCCGCGACGTATTCCAGCCCCTTCCCGGGAGCCTGTCGGGCCCAAACCATGGCGTAGCTGCTGAAGGTGAATCCGGAGGCCTTGCAGCGGAGGGTGAGGGACCCCCCGGGTGTCTGGAGGCCCCCTCCGGACTCCACCAGCTCCACGGCCGCCCGTAGCCCTGGGGAGGGAGAAAGGAAGGAGAGAATTGAGTCACCCCCAAGGTCCCGCCATCGCTCGCTCCCCCATCTCCGCTCCTGTTCCCCAACATCCCTGGGCTGTGTCCCCACATCTCAGCATCTTCCCAAAACCCTTCCCCTGAGCCTGGAGCTTTTCATCAAGCCCAGACCCCTCACCTCAGCCCACACGTCCCCTCGCTGGCTCCCAGCATCTCCCCAAAATCCCTGCCCCGTGATCCCAGACCCCATCCCTGTCCCCTGCCCGCTCCATCCCAGGGACCCCAAACCCCTGCCTGGTGCCAAACACACTCGCCCTGAGCCTCAACTCCCCTGAAACCAGCCCAAAATCCTGCTGGCTGCCCAAATTCCTGCCCGGAGCTGTGTCCTGCCCAGGCTCCGGCTTTACGTTCAGCAGCTACGACATGCAGTGGGTGCGACAGGCGCCCAGGAAGGGGCTGGAGTTCGTTGCGAGTATTAACAATGATGGTAGTACCACAAATTACGCGCCGTCGGTCAAGGGGCGCTTCACCCTCTCCAGGGACAACTCCCAGAGCACGGTCACGCTGCAGATGAACAGCCTCAGGGCCGAGGACACGGCCACCTACTACTGCGCCAAACGTGACGCTGCTGGTGGTGGTGCTGATGGTGGCCCCGACCCTGGCCCCGTGTCCCCACATCCCTGCGCTGGGTCCCCACATCTTCCTCAAACCCTTCACCCAACCGAGGTCCTTGCCTCAAGCCTCAACCCTTTGCCCCCAGCCTTGACTGTTTTTGCCCCAAGTCTCCACTCTTCCCTCCAAATTCAACCATTTTTTCCAAAGTCAGAATTTTGATGGAAACCTCAACCGTTTTAGTTCCCAAACCTTGACTGTTTTTACCCCAAACCTCAATCGTCCCCCTGTACTGGGCACTGGTGAGTCCCCACCTCAAGTGCTGGGTCCAGTTTTGGAGGAGGTCTATCTCCTGCCAAGAGGAAAGACCTGGAGGGGCTGGAGCGGGTCCAGGGAAGGGCAACGGAGCTGGTGTGCCAAAACTGCTTATGGTGGTTATGGTGATGCTGGTGGCACCGACCCCCGCCCCGTGTCCCCACATCCCAACACGTCTGGGGCAGAGCCGGGCAGGGGGCGCAGGGATGGGGCAGGGAGTTGGGCACAGGAAGGGGTCAGCACTTGGGGCAGGGATTTGGGTTCAGTTCAGCGATTTTTGGGAGAATTTTGGCTATGGGGACAGAAAGGGTTGATGTTGGGGCCCGGTGCTGGGCTGGGCTCAGGGCAGGGGTCCGGGGTGGGGGCAGTGGGGCAGGGTGTGTGGGGAGGAGAACGGGGGCTGGGTCTCTGCAGGGCCCGGGGGTCTCTGCAGGGTTTGGGAGGGGGCCCGGGGAAGGGATTTGGGTCCCAGAGAGAGATTTCAGCCGCCAGAGGGACAAGGCGAGAGGAACGGGTGCGGGGCTGGAGCGAAGGTCCAGCGTGGGTGCAGGGGAGTGTGCGGAGAAGGTGGGATTGGGGGACACAGCGCAGGGATGTTGGGGCTGGGGCCAGAGAGACCTGGCTGGGGTCTGGGGTTTTGGGGAGATGGTGGGATGTGAGGACCCAAAACAGGGATGAGAGGGACACGGTGCTGGGGTCGGGGCAACCACCAGCATAACCACAACCACCACCAGCTTCTTTGGCGCAGTAGTAGGTGGCCGTGTCCTCGGCCCTGAGGCTGTTCATCTGCAGCGTGACCGTGCTCTGGGAGTTGTCCCTGGAGATGGTGAAGCGCCCCTTGACCGACGGCGCGTATTTTGTGGTACTGCCATCATCGTAAATACTCTCAACGAACTCCAGCCCCTTCCCGGGCGCCTGTCGCACCCAGAGCATGGCTTTGCTGCTGAAATCGAATCCGGAGGCCTTGCAGCGGAGGGTGAGGGACCCCCCGGGTGTCTGGAGGCCCCCTCCGGACTCCACCAGCTCCACGGCCGCCCGCAGCCCTGGGGAGGGAGAAAGGAAGGAGAGAATTGAGTCACCCCCGAGGTCCCGCCATCGCTCGCTCCCCCATCTCCGCGCCCGGGGAGGGGGGTTTCAATGGCGGGGAGTTGGGGTCCTACCTGGGAGGGCGGCCAGGAGGAGGAGGAGGAGGAGGAGGAGGAGGGTGGAAGGGGCTGAGCTGGGATGGGCCCTGATGGGACCTTATGGGGCGGTCCTGTCTGCCCCGTGGGGCTGGAGCTGGTCGGGGGGATGGTGGAACCAAAGGAGGGTGCCAGGGTCCAGGGTTGGGGGCAAAAGGTCTGATCATCGTGCAGGGTCCGGGCTGGGGGCGAGAGACGGGGCTGGGAGTGGGGGTCCGGGGTGGGGGCAAGGATTTGGGGGAAGATGCTGGGATGTTGGGGAAAATGCAGGGATTGGGGAAGATGCTGCGATATCACGGCGCAGGGGATGCTCAGGCCAAGGATTGGGGAAGGTAGTGGGATTTGGGGGAAGATGCTGGGATTCTGGGATGCGGGGCAGGGACGTCGGGGCCCAGGACAGGGGTGCTGAGACTTGGAGTGAGGATGCTTTGGCTTGTCTCCTTCCTTTCTCCCTCCCCAGGGCTGCGGGCGGCCGTGGAGCTGGTGGAGTCCGGAGGGGGCCTCCAGACACCCGGGGGGTCCCTCACCCTCCGCTGCAAGGCCTCCGGATTCACCTTCAGCAGCTTCACAATGTTCTGGGTGCGACAGGCGCCCGGGAAGGGGCTTGAATACATCGCGGATATCACCAGCAGTGGTAGTAGCACAGCCTACGCGCCGTCGGTCAAGGGGCGCTTCACCATCTCCAGGGACAACTCCCAGAGCACGGTCACGCTGCAGATGAACAGCCTCAGGGCCGAGGACACGGCCACCTACTACTGCGCCAAAAGTGCTGATAGTGGTTGTGGTGGTGGCCCCGACCCCGGCCCCGTGTCCCCACATCCCTGCGCTGGGTCCCCACATCTTCATCAAACCCTTCGCCCAACCCAGCTCCTTGCCCTGAGCTTCGACCCTTTGCCCCCAACCTTGGCTCATTTTGCCCTAAATCCCAACCATTCGTACCAAATCTCAACTGTTTCTGCCACGACTTGGCCAGTTTTTCCCCAGGCTTGACTTTTTGCCCCAAGTGTCAACCACTTGCCCCAAATTCAACCATTTTTGTACCAAATCTCAACACTTGCCACAATCCTCAACCCATTTCAGCCCAAATCTTGACTGTTCACCCTCCCCCTTGACCAGCTTTGGCCCAAATCTCCACTCTTTGCAGCCAGTCGGAAATGCTTTTCTTCCCAAACCCCCTTTGCTGTGAGTCCCGGACCCCGACACAGAGCCCAGACCCTTCCTGTGCCCCGACTTACACCTTCCTGACCCCTTTGCCCCAACGCTGGACCCTGTCCTGAACCCCAACCCTTTGCCCCCACCCCGGATCCCCGCTCCCAGCCCCGTCTCTCACCCCCAGCCCTGGACCCTGGCACCTTCCTTTGGTTCCACCATCCCCGCGACCAGCTCCAGCCCCACGGGGCAGACAGGACCTCCCGTATCATCCATGGGACCCAGCGCAGGGATGTGGGGACACGGAGCCAGGGTCGGGGCCACCACCAGCACCAGGACTACCACCACCAGTAGCTTTGGCGCAGTAGTAGGTGGCCGTGTCCTCGGCCTTGAGGCTGTTCATCTGCAGCGTGAGCGTGCTCTGGGAGTTGTCCCTGGAGATGGTGAAGCGCCCCTTGACCGACGGTACGTACCAGGTGTAACCACCATTGAAGTTAATCCCCGCAACGGCCTCGAGCCCCTTCCCGGGCGCCTGTCGCATCCATCCCATGCCGGTGTTGCTGAAATCGAATCCGGAGGCCTTGCAGCGGAGGGTGAGGGACCCCCCGGGTGTCTGGAGGCCCCCTCCGGACTCCACCAGCTCCACGGCCGCCCGCAGCCCTGGGGAGGGAGAAAGGAAGGAGAGAATTGAGTCACCCCCAAGGTCCCGCCATCGCTCGCTCCCCCATCTCCGCTCCCGTTCCCCAACATCCCTGGGCTGTGTCCCCACATCTCAGCATCTTCCCAAAACCCTTCCCCTGAGCCTGGAGCTTTTCATCAAGCCCAGACCCCTCACCTCAGCCCACACGTCCCCTGGCTGGCTCCCAGCATCTCCCCAAAATCCCTGCCCCGTGATCCCAGACCCCATCCCTGCCCCCTGCCCGCTCCATCCCAGGGACCCCAAACCCCTGCCTGGTGCCAAACACACTCGCCCTGAGCCTCAACTCCCCTGAAACCAGCCCAAAATCCTGCTGGCTGCCCAAATTCATGCCCAGAGCCGTGTCCTTCCCCAGCTCCAGATTCGCCTTCATCCCCAAATCTTTACTCCTTCCCCCAACTCTCAATTGCCTGGCCCAAAGTCAACCAATTTTGTCCCAAATCCTGACTCTTTGCCCCATCCCTCAACTCTTTTGGCCCCAAACCCTCGAGCGTTTCTGGCAAATCTCAACCGGTTTTGCCCCCAAAAGCCCTTTCCTCTGGGACCTGGAACCCAACACAGAGCCCAGACCCTTCCTGTGTCCCAGACCCCCCAGGAGCCCACATTTGCTCCCCTGAGGCTGGTCGCAGTCTGGAGCAAGAACCAGGGGGAGCTGGGGTCCTCCCCTTCTGCCCCTTCCTCAGGGCTGCGGGCGGCCGTGGAGCTGGTGGAGTCCGGAGGGGGCCTCCAGACACCCGGGGGGTCCCTCACCCTCCGCTGCAAGGCCTCCGGATTCACCTTCAGCTACAACGGCATGGGATGGATCCGACAGGCGCCCGGGAAGGGGCTGGAATTCGTCGCGAGTATTACCAGCAGTGGTAGTTACACAGACTACGCGCCGTCGGTCAAGGGGCGCTTCACCATCTCCAGGGACAACTCCCAGAGCACGGTCACGCTGCAGATGAACAGCCTCAGGGACGACGACACGGCCACCTACTACTGCGCCAAAGATGGTTGGGCTGGTGCTGCTGGAGGCACCGACCCCGGCCCCGTGTCCCCACATCCCTGCGCTGGGTCCCCACATCTCAGCACCTTCCCCCCACCCAACACCAACCTGGCCCCTTCCACCAAACGTGGACCATTCTCCCAACTTGGGTCCTTTCCCTGAGTCTTCACCATTGGCCCCGAGCCCACCCCAGACCCCTCTCCTGAACCCCAATCCAGGGACCAGCGCTGGTATCAAAGGTTTTGGGGAAGATGCTGGGATTTTGGGATGCGGGGCAGGGACGTTGGGGCTCAGGACAGGGGTGCTGAGACTTGGAGTGAGGATTTTGGGAAGATCCCGGGTGTCTGTTGCCCCCACTCCATTTGGAAGCTGCTGGAGGTGACGCCGGAGCCCTGGCAGGGGAGGGTCAGGGTGGGAATTTGGGCACAGGACCCAGGGATTTGGGCACGAGGGAAAGGTCCAGGCGCATGTAAAGGGTCCAGGCTTGGGGCAGAATGTGGGGAGATGCTGGGAAGAGGGGGAACACCGCCAGGATGTTGGGGCTCAGGACGAGGGTGGGGGTTCAGGGTGAAGGACGCCGGTGGCTGCAAGAGCCCGGGCTTGGGGCAGGGTCTGGGCTGGGAGCAAGGATTTTGGGGAAGATGGTGGGATGTGGGAATATGAGTCAGGAGTGACGGAGTCAGGGCCACCACCAACATAAGCAGCAGCACCACCACCAGCGTCACGTTTGGCGCAGTAGTAGGTGGCCGTGTCCTCGGCCCTGAGGCTGTTCATCTGCAGCGTGAGCGTGCTCTGGGAGTTGTCCCTGGAGATGGTGAAGCGCCCCTTGACCGACGGATCGTAGACTGTGGTACCATCGCTCCAAATACTCACGACGTATTCGAGCCCCTTCCCGGGCACCTGTCGCACCCAGAGCATGGCTTTGCTGCTGAAGGTGAATCCGGAGGCCTTGCAGCGGAGGGTGAGGGACCCCCCGGGTGTCTGGAGGCCCCCTCCGGACTCCACCAGCTCCACGGCCGCCCGCAGCCCTGGGGAAGGAGAAAGGAAGGAGAGAATTGAGTCACCCCCAAGGTCCCGCCATCGCTCGCTCCCCCATCTCCGTCTCTGAGATCTTTATCCACGAGCTGGAGGAGGGGACCGAGGGCTCCCTCGGTGAGTCCCACCCAAGTCGGTGGGATGTGGATCTGCTGGAGGTGGGAAGGCTCCACAGAGGGCTCTGGACAGGCCGCATCCATGGGTCCAGCCAACGGTGGGAGGTTCAACAAGGGCCAGGGCCGGGTCCTGCCCTTGGCTCACCCCAAGCCCATGGACGCTCCAGGCTGGGGGAAGAGTGGCTGGAAAAGGACCTGGGGGTGTTGGGCGACAGGGGCTGAACGTGAGCCAGCAGCGACCCCCCTTCAAGACCCCCATGTGCCCCCCCAAAGGACCCATCCCTGCTCAGCCCCTCCACCCTCCTCCTCCTCCTCCTGGCCGCCCTCCCAGGTAGGACCCCAACTCCCCGCCATTGACCCCCCCCTCCCCGGGCGCGGAGATGGGGGAGCGAGCGATGGTGGGACCTTGGGGGTGACTCAATTCTCTCCTTCCTTTCTCCCTCCCCAGGGCTGCGGGCGGCCGTGGAGCTGGTGGAGTCCGGAGGGGGCCTCCAGACACCCGGGGGGTCCCTCACCCTCCGCTGCAAGGCCTCCGGATTCACCTTCAGCAACAACGGCATGGGATGGATGCGACAGGCGCCCGGGAAGGGGCTGGAGTTCGTTGCGGGTATTTACAGCGATGGTAGTAGCACAGCCTACGCGCCGTCGGTCAAGGGGCACTTCACCATCTCCAGGGACAACTCCCAGAGCACGGTCACGCTGCAGATGAACAGCCTCAGGGCCGAGGACACGGCCACCTACTACTGCGCCAAAAATGCTGGTAGCGGCAGTGCTGGTGATGCTTATGGTTATTGTGGCACTGATCCAGGCACCGTGTCCCCACACTCTGCCCCACAAGGGCACGTTTCTGGCTCTGGAGGTGACCCCGGGTGTTGGGGTTCTGCACCGGGCAGGGGTTGGGGCACCGTTGGGGTGTCCAGGCTTGGGGGGTCCTCACTCCCCTCACTTGGAGACAATGGCCGAGGCTCAGGACAAGGACCTGGGTTGGGTGCAGGGCTCTGGGCTGGGGGAAGGGTCCAGGCTGGGGTTTTCGGGAGGTGCTGAGAATTGGGGGAAGAGCTGAGGGATGTTGGGGCTCAGTGACGTTGTGGCTGACGTGTCCTTTCTTCCTGTCCTTCCTGGGCTGAGGACTCCAGAGCTGGACGAAGGGCTCCAGGTGGGCTCTCCCCAGAGCAGAGCAGAGAGTTGGGTCACGGTGTTGGGGTCGGGGCCACCACCACCACCACTACCAGCACTTTTGGCGCAGTAGTAGGTGGCCGTGTCCTCGGCCCTGAGGCTGTTCATCTGCAGCGTGAGCGTGCTCTGGGAGTTGTCCCTGGAGATGGTGAAGCGCCCCTTGACCGACGACGCGTAGTAGGTGCTACTACCACTGCTGCTAATACTCGCGACGAACTCCAGCCCCTTCCCGGGCGCCTGTCGCACCCATTGCATGGCTTTGCTGCTGAAGGTGAATCCGGAGGCCTTGCAGCGGAGGGTGAGGGACCCCCCGGGTGTCTGGAGGCCCCCTCCGGACTCCACCAGCTCCACGGCCGCCCGCAGCCCTGGGGAAGGAGAAAGGAAGGAGAGAATTGAGTCACCCCCAAGGTCCCGCCATCGCTCGCTCCCCCATCTCCGTCTCTGAGATCTTTATCCACGAGCTGGAGGAGGGGACCGAGGGACCCAGCACTCGAGGTGGGGACTCACCAGTGCCCAGTACAGGGGGACGATTGAGGTTTCGTGTAAAAACGGTCAACATTTGGGACCTAAAACAGTCGAGGTTTCCATCAAAATGTTGAGACTTTGGAAAAAATGGTTGAATTTGGAGGAAAGAGTGGAGACTTGGGGCAAAAACAGTCAAGGCTGGGGGCAAAGGGTTGAGGCTTGAGGCAAGGACCTGGGTTGGGTGAACGGTTTGAGGAAGATGTGGGGACCCAGCTCAGGGATGTGGGGACACGGTGCCACCAACATAAGCATCACCAGCACTACCACAATCAGCTTCTTTGGCGCAGTAGTAGGTGGCCGTGTCCTCGGCCCTGAGGCTGTTCATCTGCAGCGTGACCGTGCTCTGGGAGTTGTCCCTGGAGATGGTGAAGCGCCCCTTGACCGACGGCGCGTAATTTGTGGTACTACCATCATTGTTAATACTCGCAACGAACTCCAGCCCCTTCCCGGGCGCCTGTCGCACCCACTGCATGTCGTAGCTGCTGAACGTAAAGCCAGAGCCTGGGCAGGACACAGCTCCGGGCAGGAATTTGGGCAGCCAGCAGGATTTTGGGCTGGTTTCAGGGGAGTTGAGGCTCAGGGCGAGTGTGTTTGGCACCAGGCAGGGGTTTGGGGTCCCTGGGATGGAGCGGGCAGGGGGCAGGGATGGGGTCTGGGATCACGGGGCAGGGATTTTGGGGAGATGCTGGGAGCCAGCGAGGGGACGTGTGGGCTGAGGTGAGGGGTCTGGGCTTGATGAAAAGGTCCAGGCTGAGGGGAAGGGTTTTGGGAAGATGCTGAGATGTGGGGACACAGCCCAGGGATGTTGGGGAACGGGAGCGGAGATGGGGGAGCGAGCGATGGCGGGACCTTGGGGGTGACTCAATTCTCTCCTTCCTTTCTCCCTCCCCAGGGCTGCGGGCGGCCGAGGAGCTGGTGGAGTCCGGAGGGGGCCTCCAGACACCCGGGGGGTCCCTCACCCTCCGCTGCAAGGCCTCCGGATTCACCTTCAGCAGCTACAACATGTTCTGGGTGTGACAGGCCCCCGGGAAGGGGCTGGAGTTCATTGCGGATATTGAAAGTGGTGGTACCACAGGATACGACACGGCCAACTACCCGTTCAGTTCTGGGCCACTCACTCCAGGAAGGACATTGAGCTGCTGGAGCGTGTCCAGAGGAGAGCCACCAAGCTGGTGAGGGGTCTGGAGAACAAGTCATACGAGGAGAGGCTGAGGGAACTGGGCATGTTTAGTTTGGAGAAGAGGAGGCTGAGGGGAGACCTCATTGCCCTCTGCAACTCCCTGAAAGGAGGGTGTAGAGAGGTGGGTGTTGGCCTCTTCTCCCAAGGGAATAAGGACAGGAGCAGAGGGAATGGTCTGAAGTTGGGGCAGGGGAGGTTTGGATCAGATATGAGGAAGAATTCCTTTCCTGAGAGGGTGGTCAGGCCCTGGAACAGCCTGCCCGGGGAGGTGGTGGAGTCGCCATCCCTGGAGGGATTTAAGGACCGTGTAGAGGTGGCACTTCAGGGCATGCTCTAGTGCCCGAGACTGTTGGGTTGTGTCTCTTTGTGGTTTGTTTGTGTGGGTTTCTTTTTCTTTTTTCTTTTTTTTTTGTGGTTGGACTCGGTGATCTCAAAGGTCCCTTCCAACCATGAGGATTCTGTGATTCAGTGACACTGCGCCAAAGATTACGGTGATGGTGGCGGCACCGACCCCAGCACCGTGTCCCCAACATCCCTGCACTGGGTCCCCAATTCCCAGCATCTTCCCGAAAACCCCAGCCCCCAGCCTGGACCCTTCCCCCCAGCCTGGACCCTTCCCCCAGCCCAGACCCCTGCACCCAACCCAGGTCCTTGTCCTGAGCCTCGGCCATTGTCCCCAAGACCATTCTTCTCCCACCCAGTGAGAGAAGGTCCAAAGCCTGGACGCCCCCATGGGGCCCCAACCCCTGCCCGGTGCAGAACCCCAACACCCGGGGTCACCTCCAGAGCCAGAAACGTGCCCTTGTGGGGCAGAGTGTGGGGACACGGTGCCTGGATCAGTGCCACCACCACCATAAGCATCACCAGCACTGCCGCAACCAGCATTTTTGGCGCAGTAGTAGGTGGCCGTGTCCTCGGCCTTGAGGCTGTTCATCTGCAGCGTGACCGTGCTCTGGGAGTTGTCCCTGGAGATGGTGAAGCGCCCCTTGACCGACGGCGCGTAGTAGGTGCTACCACTGCTGCCAATACTCGCAACGAACTCCAGCCCCTTCCTGGGCGCCTGTCGCACCCATTCCATTTGGAAGCTGCTGAAGGTGAATCCGGAGGCCTTGCAGCGGAGGGTGAGGGACCCCCCGGGTGTCTGGAGGCCCCCTCCGGACTCCACCAGCTCCACGGCCGCCCGCAGCCCTGGGGAGGGAGAAAGGAAGGAGAGAATTGAGTCACCCCCAAGGTCCCGCCATCGCTCGCTCCCCCATCTCCGCTCCCGCTCCCCAACATCCCTGGGCTGTGTCCCCACATCTCAGCATCTTCCCAAAACCCTTCCCCTGAGCCTGGACTTTTTCATCAAGCCCAGACCCCTCACCTCAGCCCACACGTCCCCTGGCTGGCTCCCAGCATCTCCCCAAAATCCCTGCCCCGTGATCCCAGACCCCATCCCTGCCCCCTGCCCGCTCCATCCCAGGGACCCCAAACCCCTGCCTGGTGCCAAACACACTCGCCCTGAGCCTCAACTCCCCTGAAACCAGCCCAAAATCCTGCTGGCTGCCCAAATTCCTGCCCAGAGTTATG
Source organism: Numenius arquata (assembly GCF_964106895.1). Lineage (NCBI taxonomy): Eukaryota > Metazoa > Chordata > Aves > Charadriiformes > Scolopacidae > Numenius > Numenius arquata. The sequence goes on from NC_133613.1 coordinate 55,453, forward strand.
TCCTGCCCCACCTCTTCATCCCCAAATCTTTACTCCTTCCCCCAACTCTCAATTGCCTGGCCCAAAGTCAACCAGTTTTGTCTCAAATCCTGACTCTTTGCCCCATCCCTCAACTCTTTTGGCCCCAAACCCTCGAGCGTTTCTGGCAAATCTCAACCGGTTTTGCCCCCAAAAGGCCTTTCCTCTGGGACCTGGAACCCAACACAGAGCCCAGACCCTTCCTGTGTCCCAGACCCCCCAGGAGCCCACATTTGCTCCCCTGAGGCTGGTCCCAGTCTGGAGCAAGGAACCAGGGGGAGCTGGAGGTCTCCCCTTCTGCCCCTTCCTCAGGGCTGCGGGCGGCCGTGGAGCTGGTGGAGTCCGGAGGGGGCCTCCAGACACCCGGGGGGTCCCTCACCCTCCGCTGCAAGGGCTCCGGATTCACCTTCAGCAGCTACAACATGGGATGGATGCGACAGGCGCCCGGGAAGGGGCTGGAATACGTCGCAGCTATTAGCTACAGTGGTAGTTACACAAGCTACGCGCCGTCGGTCAAGGGGCGCTTCACCATCTCCAGGGACAACTCCCAGAGCACGCTCACGCTGCAGATGAACAGCCTCAGGGCCGAGGACACGGCCACCTACTACTGCGCCAAAAGTGCTGATGGTGGTTGTGGTGGTGGGCCCGACCCCGGCACCGTGACCCAACTCTCTGCTCTGCTCTGGGGAGAGCCCACCTGGAGCCCTTCGTCCAGCTCTGGAGTCCTCAGCCCAGGAAGGACAGGAAGAAAGGACACGTCAGCCACAACGTCACTGAGCCCCAACATCCCTCAGCTCTTCCCCCAATTCTCAGCACCTCCCGAAAACCCCAGCTTGGACCCTTCCCCCAGCCCAGAGCCCTGCACCCAACCCAGGTCCTTGTCCTGAGCCTCGGCCATTGTCCCCAAGTGAGGGGAGTGAGGACCCCGGAAGCCTGGACACCCCAACGGTGCCCCAACCCCTGCCCGGTGCAGAACCCCAACACCCGGGGTCACCTCCAGAGCCAGAAACGTGCCCTTGTGGAGCAGAGTGTGGGGACACGGTGCCAAGGCCGGTGCCACAATAACCATAAGCATCACCAGCACTGCCGCTACCAGCACGTTTGGCGCAGTAGTAGGTGGCCGTGTCCTCGGCCTTGAGGCTGTTCATCTGCAGCGTGACCGTGCTCTGGGAGTTGTCCCTGGAGATGGTGAAGCGCCCCTTGACCGACGGCGCGTAGTTTGTGTAACTACCATCGTAGCTAATACCCGCAACGTATTCGAGCCCCTTCCCGGGCGCCTGTCGCACCCAAACCATGTTGTAGCTGCTGAAGGTGAATCCGGAGGCCTTGCAGCGGAGGGTGAGGGACCCCCCGGGTGTCTGGAGGCCCCCTCCGGACTCCACCAGCTCCTCGGCCGCCTGCAGCCCTGGGGAGGGAGAAAGGAAGGAGAGAATTGAGTCACCCCCAAGGTCCCGCCATTGCTCGCTCCCCCACCTCTGCGCCTGGGAAGGGGGGGTGTCAATGGTGGGGAGTTCGGGTCCTACCTGGCAGGGCATCCAGGAGGAGGAGGAGGAGGAGGGTGGAGGGGGCTGAGCTGTGATGGGTCCTGATCAGGGGGTCCTGTCTGCCCCGTGGGGCTGGAGCTGGTCGGGGGGATGATGGAACCAAAGGAAGGTGCCAGGGTCCAGTGCTGGGGGCAAAAGGTCTGATCATCGTGCAGGGTCCGGGCTGGGGGCAGAATGTGGGGAGATGCTGGGAAGAGGGGGAACACCGCCAGGATGTTGGGGCTCAGGACGAGGGTGGGGGTTCAGGGTGAAGGACGCCGGTGGCTGCAAGAGCCCGGGCTTGGGGCAGGATGTGGGCTGGGAGCAAGGATTTTGGGGAAGATGGTGGGATGTGGGAACATGAGTCAGGAGTGACGGAGTCAGGGCCACCACCAACATAAGCAGCAGCACCACCACCAGCGTCACGTTTGGCGCAGTAGTAGGTGGCCGTGTCCTCGGCCCTGAGGCTGTTCATCTGCAGCGTGAGCGTGCTCTGGGAGTTGTCCCTGGAGATGGTGAAGCGCCCCTTGACCGACGGCGCGTAGCCTGTCCAACTACCACTGCTGGTAATACCCGCGATGTATTCGAGCCCCTTCCCGGGCGCCTGTCGCACCCAGAACATTGTGAAGCTGCTGAAGGTGAATCCGGAGGCCTTGCAGCGGAGGGTGAGGGACCCCCCGGGTGTCTGGAGGCCCCCTCCGGACTCCACCAGCTCCACGGCCGCCCGCAGCCCTGGGGAGGGAGAAAGGAAGGAGACAAGCCAAAGCATCCTCACTCCAAGTCTCAGCACCCCTGTCCTGGGCCCCGACGTCCCTGCCCCGCAACCCAAAATCCCAGCATCTTCCCCCAAATCCCACTACCTTCCCCAGTCCTTGGCCTGAGCATCCCCTGCGCCGTGATATCGCAGCATCTTCCCCAATCCCTGCATTTTCCCCAACATCCCAGCATCTTCCCCCAAATCCTTGCCCCCACCCCGGACCCCCACTCCCAGCCCCGTCTCTCACCCCCAGCCCGGACCCTGCACGATGATCAGACCTTTTGCCCCCAACCCTGGACCCTGGCACCCTCCCCCTGGCATCCCCCTGACCAGCTCCAGCCCCACGGGGCAGACAGGGCCGCCCCATAAGGGCCCATCCCAGCTCAGCCCCTTCCACCCTCCTCCTCCTCCTCCTCCTCCTCCTCCTGGCCGCCCTCCCAGGTAGGACCCCAACTCCCCGCCATTGACACCCCCCTCCCCGGGCGCAGAGATGGGGGAGCGAGCGATGGCGGGGCCTCGGGGGTGACTCAATTCTCTCCTTCCTTTCTCCCTCCCCAGGGCTGCGGGCGGCCGTGGAGCTGGTGGAGTCTGGAGGGGGCCTCCAGACACCCGGGGGGTCCCTCACCCTCCGCTGCAAGGCCTCCGGATTCACCTTCAGCAGCTTCGGCATGTTCTGGGTGCGACAGGCCCCCGGGAAGGGGCTGGAGTTCGTCGCGAGTATTTACAGCTATGGTAGCACCTACTACGCGCCGTCGGTCAAGGGGCGCTTCACCATCTCCAGGGACAACTCCCAGAGCACGCTCACGCTGCAGATGAACAGCCTCAGGGCCGAGGACACGGCCACCTACTACTGCGCCAAAGATGCTAATGGTGATGGTGGTGCAGCTGGTGGCCCCGGACCCACGCTGTGTCCCCACACTCTGCTCCAAAGGGCACGTTTCTGGCTCTGGAGGTGACCCCGGGTGTTGGGGTTCTGCACCGGGCAGGGGTTGGGGCCCCATGGGGCGTCCAGGCTTTGGACCTTCTCTCACTGGGTGGGAGAAGAATGGTCTTGGGGACAATGGCCGAGGCTCAGGACAAGGACCTGGGTTGGGTGCAGGGGTCTGGGCTGGGGGGAAGGGTCCAGGCTGGGGGCTGGGGTTTTCGGGAAGATGCTGGGAATTGGGGACCCAGTGCAGGGATGTTGGGGACACGGTGCTGGGGTCGGTGCCGCCACCATCACCGTAATCTTTGGCGCAGTGTCACTGAATCACAGAATCCTCATGGTTGGAAGGGACATTTGAGATCACCGAGTCCAACCACAAAAAAAAAGAAAAAAGAAAAAGAAACCCACACAAACAAACCACAAAGAGACACAACCCAACAGTCTCGGGCACTAGGGCATGCCCTGAAGTGCCACCTCTACACGGTCCTTAAATCCCTCCAGGGATGGCGACTCCACCACCTCCCCGGGCAGGCTGTTCCAGGGCCTGACCACCCTCTCAGGAAAGGAATTCTTCCTCATATCTGATCCAAACCTCCCCTGCCCCAACTTCAGACCATTTCCTCTGCTCCTGTCATTATTCCCTTGGGAGAAGAGGCCAACACCCACCTCTCTACACCCTCCTTTCAGGGAGTTGCAGAGGGCAATGAGGTCCCCCCTCAGCCTCCTCTTCTCCAAACTAAACATGCCCAGTTCCCTCAGCCTCTCCTCCTCTGACTTGTTCTCCAGACCCCTCACCAGCTTGGTGGCTCTCCTCTGGACACGCTCCAGCAGCTCAATGTCCTTCCTGGAGTGAGGGGCCCAGAACTGAATGGGTAGTTGGCCATGTCGTATCCTGTGGTACCACATGGATGCAGCCTGTCCAGAGCCCTCTGTGGAGCCTTCCCACCTCCAGCAGATCCACATCCCACCGACTTGGGTGGGACTCACCGAGGGAGCCCTCGGTCCCCTCCTCCAGCTCGTGGATAAAGATCTCAGAGACGGAGATGGGGGAGCGAGCGATGGCGGGACCTCGGGGGTGACTCAATTCTCTCCTTCCTTTCTCCCTCCCCAGGGCTGCGGGCGGCCGTGGAGCTGGTGGAGTCCGGAGGGGGCCTCCAGACACCCGGGGGGTCCCTCACCCTCCGCTGCAAGGCCTCCGGATTCACCTTCAGCAGCAAAGCCATGCAATGGGTGCGACAGGCGCCCGGGAAGGGGCTGGAGCTCGTCGCGGGTATTTACAGTGGTGATGGTAGCACAGGATACCATCCGTCGGTCAAGGGGCGCTTCACCATCTCCAGGGACAACTCCCAGAGCACGGTCACGCTGCAGATGAACAGCCTCAGGGCCGAGGACACGGCCACCTACTACTGCGCCAAACGTGACGCTGGTGGTGGTGCTGCTGCTTATGTTGGTGGTGGCCCTGACTCCGTCACTCCTGACTCATGTTCCCACATCCCACCATCTTCCCCAAAATCCTTGCTCCCAGCCCAGACCCTGCCCCAAGCCCGGGCTCTTGCAGCCACCGGCGTCCTTCACCCTGAACCCCCACCCTCGTCCTGAGCCCCAACATCCTGGCGGTGTTCCCCCTCTTCCCAGCATCTCCCCACATTCTGCCCCAAGCCTGGACCCTTTACATGCGCCTGGACCTTTCCCTCGTGCCCAGATCCCTGGGTCCTGTGCCCAAATTCCCACCCTGACCCTCCCCTGCCGGGGCTCCGGCATCACCTCCAGCAGCTTCCAAATGGACTGGGGGCAACAGACACCCGGGATCTTCCCAAAATCCTCACTCCAAGTCTCAGCACCCCTGTCCTGAACCACCACGTTTCTGCCCCACATCCCAAAATCCCAGCATCTTCCCCAAAACCTTTGTTCCCAGCCTTGACTTCTGGCTCAGGGGTCTGGGGTGGGCTCGGGGCCAATGGTGAAGACTCAGGACAAGGACCCGGGTTGGGATCAGGGCCCATGTTTAGTGGAAGGGGCCAGGCTGGGTGTGGAGTGGGGGGAAGGTCAGAGATGTGGGGACCCAGAGCAGGGATGTGGGGACACGGTGACGCTTTGGTGCCACCAACAGCACCACCATAACCATAACCACCAAATCTCGACCATTTTCCCAATCCACAACACATTTTGGCCCAAATCTTGACTGTTTGCACCCGCCCTTGACCAGCTTTGGCCCAAATCTCGCCTCTTTGCAGCCAGTCTGAAATGCTTTTGTTCCCAAACCCCCTTTGCTGTGAGTCCCGGACCCCGACACAGAGCCCAGACCCTTCCTGTGCCCCGACTTACACCTTCCTGACCCCTTTGCCCCAACGCTGGACCCTGTCCTGAACCCCGACCCTTTGCCCCCACCCCAGACCCCCGCTCCCAGCCCCGTCTCTCACCCCCAGCCCTGGACCCTGGCACCCTCCTTTGGTTCCACCATCCCCCTGACCAGCTCCAGCCCCACGGGGCAGACAGGACCTCCCGTATCATCCATGGGACCCAGCTCAGGGATGTGGGGACACGGAGCCAGGGTCGGGGCCACCACCAGCAGCAGCATCAGCATAACCGTTACCACCTCTGGCGCAGTAGTAGGTGGCCGTGTCCTCGGCCTTGAGGCTGTTCATCTGTAGCGTGACCGTGCTCTGGGAGTTGTCCTTGGAGATGGTGAAGCGCCCCTTGACCGACGGCGCGTATCTTGTGGTACTACCATCACTGTTAATACCCGCAACGAACTCCAGCCCCTTCCCGGGCGCCTGTCGCACCCATCCCATTTGGAAGCTGCTGAAGGTGAATCCGGAGGCCTTGCAGCGGAGGGTGAGGGACCCCCCGGGTGTCTGGAGGCCCCCTCCGGACTCCACCAGCTCCTCGGCCGCCCGCAGCCCTGGGGAGGGAGAAAGGAAGGAGAGAATTGAGTCACCCCCAAGGTCCCGCCATCGCTCGCTCCCCCATCTCCGTCTCTGAGATCTTTATCCACGAGCTGGAGGAGGGGACCGAGGGTTTCCTCGGTGAGTCCCACCCAAGTCGGTGGGATGTGGATCTGCTGGAGGTGGGAAGGCTCCACAGAGGGCTCTGGACAGGCCGCATCCATGGGTCCAGCCCATGGTGGGAGGTTCAACAAGGGCCAGGGCCGGGTCCTGCCCTTGGCTCACCCCAAGCCCATGGACGCTCCAGGCTGGGGGAAGAGTGGCTGGAAAAGGACCTGGGGGTGTTGGGCGACAGGGGCTGAACGTGAGCCAGCAGCAACCCCCCTGCAGGACCCCCATGTGCCCCCTCAAAGGACCCATCCCGTCTCAGCCCCTCCACCCTCCTCCTCCTCCTCTTGGCCGTCCTCCCCAACTCCCCGCCATTGACACCTCCCTCCCCGGGCGCGGAGATGGGGGAGCGAGGGATGGCGGGACCTTGGGGGTGACTCAATTCTCTCCTTCCTTTCTCCCTCCCCAGGGCTGCGGGCGGCCGTGGAGCTGGTGCGCCAAAACTGCTTATGGTGGTTATGGTGATGCTGGTGGCACCGACCCCCGCCCCGTGTCCCCACATCCCAACACGTCTGGGGCAGAGCCGGGCAGGGGGCGCAGGGATGGGGCAGGGAGTTGGGCACAGGAAGGGGTCAGCACTTGGGGCAGGGATTTGGGTTCAGTTCAGCGATTTTTGGGAGAATTTTGGCTATGGGGACAGAAAGGGTTGATGTTGGGGCCCGGTGCTGGGCTGGGCTCAGGGCAGGGGTCCGGGGTGGGGGCAGTGGGGCAGGGTGTGTGGGGAGGAGAACGGGGGCTGGGTCTCTGCAGGGCCCGGGGGTCTCTGCAGGGTTTGGGAGGGGGCCCGGGGATGGGATTTGGGTCCCAGAGAGAGATTTCAGCCGCCAGAGGGACAAGGCGAGAGGAACGGGTGCGGGGCTGGAGCGAAGGTCCAGCGCGGGTGCAGGGGAGTGTGCGGAGAAGGTGGGATTGGGGGACACAGCGCAGGGATGTTGGGGCTGGGGCCAGAGAGACCTGGCTGGGGTCTGGGGTTTTGGGGAGATGGTGGGATGTGAGGACCCAAAACAGGGATGAGAGGGACACGGTGCTGGGGTTGGGGCAACCACCAGCATAACCACAACCACCACTATCAGCACTTTTGGCGCAGTAGTAGGTGGCCGTGTCCTCGGCCCTGAGGCTGTTCATCTGCAGCGTGAGCGTGCTCTGGGAGTTGTCCCTGGAGATGGTGAAGCGCCCCTTGACCGATGGCGCGTAGTAGGTGCTACTACCAGTGTTGCTAATACCCGCGACGAACTCCAGCCCCTTCCCGGGCGCCTGTCGCACCCAGAACATGTTGTAGCTGCTGAAGGTGAATCCGGAGCCCTTGCAGCGGAGGGTGAGGGACCCCCCGGGTGTCTGGAGGCCCCCTCCGGACTCCACCAGCTCCATAACTGCCCACAGCCCTGAGGAAGGGGCAGAAGGGGAGGACCCCAGCTCCCCCTGGTTCCTTGCTCCAGACTGGGACCAGCCTCAGGGGAGCAAATGTGGGCTCCTGGGGGGTCTGGGACACAGGAAGGGTCTGGGCTCTGTGTTGGGTTCCAGGTCCCAGAGGAAAGGCCTTTTGGGGGCAAAACGGGTTGAGATTTGCCAGAAACGCTCGAGGGTTTGGGGCCAAAAGAGTTGAGGGATGGGGCAAAGAGTCAGGATTTGGGACAAAATTGGTTGACTTTGGGCCAGGCAATTGAGAGTTGGGGGAAGGAGTAAAGATTTGGGGATGAAGGTGAATCTGGAGCTGGGGAAGGACACGGCTCTGGGCATGAATTTGGGCAGCCAGCAGGATTTTGGGCTGGTTTCAGGGGAGTTGAGGCTCAGGGCGAGTGTGTTTGGCACCAGGCAGGGGTTTGGGGTCCCTGGGATGGAGTGGGCAGGGGGCAGGGAGGGGGTCTGGGATCACAGAGCAGGGATTTTGGGGAGATGCTGGGACCCAGCGAGGGGACGTGTGGGCTGAGGTGAGGGGTCTGGGCTTGATGAAAAGGTCCAGGCTGAGGGGAAGGGTTTTGGGAAGATGCTGAGATGTGGGGACACAGCCCAGGGATGTTGGGGAGCTGGCACGGAAATGGGGGAGCGAGCGATGGCGGGACCTTGGGGGTGACTCAATTCTCTCCTTCCTTTCTCCCTCCCCAGGGCTGCGGGCGGCCGAGGAGCTGGTGGAGTCCGGAGGGGGCCTCCAGACACCCGGGGGGTCCCTCACCCTCCGCTGCAAGGGCTCCGGATTCACCTTCAGCAGCTTCGGCATGAACTGGGTGCGACAGGCGCCTGGGAAGGGGCTGGAATACGTCGCGGTTATTACCAGCAGTGGTAGTAGCACAGGCTACGCGCCGTCGGTCAAGGGGCGCTTCACCATCTCCAGGGACAACTCCCAGAGCACGGTCACGCTGCAGATGAACAGCCTCAGGGCCGAGGACACGGCCACCTACTACTGCGCCAAAGCTTATGGTAGCGGCAGTGCTGGTGATGCTTATGGTGGTGGTGGCACCGACCCCGGCACCGTGTCCCCACCCTCTGCTCCACAAGGGCACGTTTCTGGCTCTGGAGGTGACCCCGGGTGTTGGGGTTCTGCACCGGGCAGGGGTTGGGGCACCGTTGGGGTGTCCAGGCTTCGGGGGTCCTCACTGGGTGGGAGAAGAATGGTCTTGGGGACAATGGCTGAGGCTCAGGACAAGGACCTGGGTTGGGTGCAGGGCTCTGGGCTGGGGGAAGGGTCCAGGCTGGGGTTTTCGGGAGGTGCTGAGAATTGGGGGAAGAGCTGAGGGATGTTGGGGCTCAGTGACGTTGTGGCTGACGTGTCCTTTCTTCCTGTCCTTCCTGGGCTGAGGACTCCAGAGCTGGACGAAGGGCTCCAGGTGGGCTCTCCCCAGAGCAGAGCAGAGAGTTGGGTCACGGTGCCGGGGTCGGGGCCACCACCACAACCACTATCAGCACTTTTGGCGCAGTAGTAGGTGGCCGTGTCCTCGGCCCTGAGGCTGTTCATCTGCAGCGTGAGCGTGTTCTGGGAGTTGTCCCTGGAGATGGTGAAGCGCCCCTTGACCGACGGCGCGTAGTAGGTGCCACTACCACTGCTGCCAATACTCGCGACGAACTCCAGCCCCTTCCCGGGCGCCTGTCGCACCCATCCCATGGCGTTGCTGCTGAAGGTGAATCCGGAGGCCTTGCAGCGGAGGGTGAGGGACCCCCCGGGTTTCTGGAGACCCCCTCCGGACTCCACCAGCTCCACGGCCGCCCGCAGCCCTGGGGAGGGAGAAAGGAAGGAGAGAATTGAGTCACCCCCAAGATCCCGCCATCGCTCGCTCCCCCATCTCCGCTCCCGTTCCCCAACATCCCTGGGCTGTGTCCCCACATCTCAGCATCTTCCCAAAACCCTTCCCCTCAGCCTGGACCTTTTCATCAAGCCCAGACCCCTCACCTCAGCCCACACGTCCCCTCGCTGGGTCCCAGCATCTCCCCAAAATCCCTGCTCTGTGATCCCAGACCCCATCCCTGCCCCCTGCCCGCTCCATCCCAGGGACCCCAAACCCCTGCCTGGTGCCAAACACACTCGCCCTGAGCCTCAACTCCCCTGAAACCAGCCCAAAATCCTGCTGGCTGCCCAAATTCCTGCCCAGAGCTGATTCCATTCCCGGGCTCCGGCTTCACCTTGAGCAGCTACGACATGCACTGGGTGCGACAGGCGCCCGGGAAGGGGCTCGAATACGTCGCAGCTATTAACCCCAGTGGTAGTACCACAAATTACGCTCCGTCGGTCAAGGGGCGCTTCACCATCTCCAGGGACAACTCCCAGAGCACGCTCACGCTGCAGATGAACAGCCTCAGGGCTGAGGACACGGCCACCTACTACTGCGCCAAAGAAGCTGATTGTGGTAGTGCTGGTGATGCTTATGTTGGTGGCACCGTGTCCCCACATCCCTGCGCTGGGTCCCCACATCTTCCTCAAACCCTTCACCCAACCCAGGTCCTTGCCTCAAGCCTCAACCCTTTGCCCCCAGCCTTGACTGTTTTTGCCCCAAGTCTCCACTCTTTCCTCCAAATTCAACCATTTTTTCCAAAGTCTCAACATTTTGATGGAAACCTCGACTGTTTTAGTTCCCAAACCTTGACTGTTTTTACCCCAAACCTCAATCGTCCCCCTGTACTGGGCACTGGTGAGTCCCCACCTCAAGTGCTGGGTCCAGTTTTGGAGGAGGTCCATCTCCTGCCAAGAGGAAAGACCTGGAGGGGCTGGAGCGGGTCCAGGGAAGGGCAACGGAGCTGGTGAGGGGTCTGGAGCACAAGTCTTGTGAGGAGCGGCTGAGGGAGCTGGGGGTGTTCAGCCTGGAGAGAAGGAGGCTGAGGGGAGACCTTCTCGCTCTCTACCACCCCCTGAAAGGAGGGTGTAGCCGGGGGGGGGTGTCGGTCTCTTCTCCCAAGGAACAGGCGATGGGAGAAGAGGAAAGGGCCTCAAGTTGCCCCAGGGGAGGTTCAGGATGGAAATGGGGGGAAATTTCTTCACGGAAAGGGAGGTCCAACCTTGGAAGAGGCTGCCCAGGGACGTGGTGGAGTCGCCATCCCTGGGGGTATCCAAAAGGCGGGCAGACGTGGTGCTGAGGGACATGGGTCAGTGGTGGGTTTGGTCAGAGTTGGGTCGATGGTGGGACTGGCTGAGCTTAAAGGTCCCTTAAAGCTGGACGGTTCTGATTCGGTGACCCAGGGCAGGGATGTGGGGACACGGTGCCGCGGTCGGTGCCACCATCACCACAAGCACCACCACCACTATCAGCATGTTTGGCGCAGTAGTAGGTGGCCGTGTCCTCGGCCCTGAGGCTGTTCATCTGCAGCGTGAGCGTGCTCTGGGAGTTGTCCCTGGAGATGGTGAAGCGCCCCTTGACCGACGGCGCGTAGAAGGTGCTACCATCACTTTGAATACCCGCGAGCCACTCCAGCCCCTTCCCGGGCACCTGTCGCACCCAGTACATGTAGAAGCTGCTGAAGGTGAATCCGGAGGCCTTGCAGCGGAGGGTGAGGGACCCCCCGGGTGTCTGGAGGCACCCTCCGGACTCCACCAGCTCCACGGCCGCCCGCAGCCCTGGGGAGGGAGAAAGGAAGGAGAGAATTGAGTCACCCCCAAGGTCCCGCCATCGCTCGCTCCCCCATCTCCGTCTCTGAGATCTTTATCCACGAGCTGGAAGAGGGGACCGAGGGCTCCCTCGGTGAGTCCCACCCAAGTCGGTGGGATGTGGATCTGCTGGAGGTGGGAAGGCTCCACAGAGGGCTCTGGACAGGCCGCATCCATGGGTCCAGCCAACGGTGGGAGGTTCAACAAGGGCCAGGGCCGGGTCCTGCCCTTGGCTCACCCCAAGCCCATGGACGCTCCAGGCTGGGGGAAGAGTGGCTGGAAAAGGACCTGGGGGTGTTGGGCGACAGGGGCTGAACGTGAGCCAGCAGCGACCCCCCTGCAGGACCCCCATGTGCCCCCCCAAAGGACCCATCCCTGCTCAGCCCCTCCACCCTCCTCCTCCTCCTCCTGGCCGCCCTCCCAGGTAGGACCCCAACTCCCCGCCATTGACACCCCCCTCCCCGGGCGCGGAGATGGGGGAGCGAGCGATGGCGGGACCTTGGGGGTGACTCAATTCTCTCCTTCCTTTCTCCCTCCCCAGGGCTGCGGGCGGCCGTGGAGCTGGTGGAGTCCGGAGGGGGCCTCCAGACACCCGGGGGGTCCCTCACCCTCCGCTGCAAGGCCTCCGGATTCACCTTCAGCAGCTACGCCATGGGATGGATGCGACAGGCGCCCGGGAAGGGGCTAGAATACATCGCGGGTATTAGCAGCGATGGTAGTGACACAAGCTACGCGCCGTCGGTCAAGGGGCGCTTCACCATCTCCAGGGACGACTCCCAGAGCACGGTCACGCTGCAGATGAACAGCCTCAGGGCCGACGACACGGCCACCTACTACTGCGCCAAAGATGGTTGGGCTGGTGCTACTGGAGGCACCGACACCGGCACCCTGTCCCCACATCCCTGCGCTGGGTCCCCACATCTCAGCACCTTCCCCCCACCCAACACCAACCTGGCCCCTTCCACCAAACGTGGACCATTCTCCCAACTTGGGTCCTTGTCCTGAGTCTTCACCATTGGCCCCCAGCCCACCCCAGACCCCTCTCCTGAACCCTGAGCCAGAAGTCAAGGCTGGGAACAAAGCTTTTGGGGAAGATGCTGGGATTTTGGGATGCGGGGCAGGGACGTTGGGGCTCAGGACAGGGGTGCTGAGACTTGGAGTGAGGATTTTGGGAAGATCCCGGGTGTCTGTTGCCCCCACTCCATTTGGAAGCTGCTGGAGGTGACGACGGAGCCCGGGCAGGGGCGGGTCAGTGGGGGAATTTGGGCACAAGATCCAGGGTTTTGGGCACCGGGCAGGGGTCTGCGCTCCTGGCAAAGGGTCCCGGGTTGGGGAAATGGTCCAGGCTGTGGCCAAGGGTTCAGGGAAGGGGCCCAGGGTGGGTCCTGGGGGTCTGGGCGCAGGAAGGGTCCAGAGTCGTTGGTGTGAGGGAGTCTTAGAGCAAAGGCTGAATCCAGAGGGTGCATGTTTGGGAGAAGGGGCCGTGATGGGTACAGGAGTTTTTGGGAGGTGCTGGGAACTGGGGATATATCGCAGGGATGCGGGGACACGGTGATGGGGTCAGTGCCCTCACCGCCATCACCATCAGCAGCTTTGGCGGAGTAGTTGGTGGCCGTGTCCTCGGCCCTGAGGCTGTTCATCTGCAGCGTGACCGTGCTCTGGGAGTTGTCCCTGGAGATGGTGAAGCGCCCCTTGACCGACGACGCGTATTCTGTGTAACTACCACTGTAGCTAATACCCGCAACGAACTCCAGCCCCTTCCCGGGCGCCTGTCGCACCCATTGCATGCCGGTGTTGCTGAAGGTGAATCCGGAGGCCTTGCAGCGGAGGGTGAGGGACCCCCCAGGTGTCCCTCACCCAACCCAAGTCTTTGCTCTGAGCTTGAACCCTTTGCCCCCAACCTTGGCTCATTTGGTCCTAAATCCCAGTGATTCGTACCAAATCTCAACAATTTGTGCCACGACTTGACCAGTTTTTCCCCAGGCTTGACTTTTTGCCCCAAGTGTCAACCACTTGCCCCAAATTCATCCATTTTTGTACCAAATCTCAACCATTTGCCCCAATCCTCAACCCATTTCAGCCCAAATCTTGACTGTTTGCCCCCACCCTTGACCAGCTTTGGCCCAAATCTCGACTCTTTGCAGCCAGTCTGAAATGCTTTTGTTCCCAAACCCCCTTTGCTGTGAGTCCCGGACCCCGACACAGAGCCCAGACCCTTCCTGTGCCCCGACTTACACCTTCCTGACCCCTTTGCCCCAACGCTGGACCCTGTCCTGAACCCCAACCCTTTGCCCCCACCCCGGATCCCCGCTCCCAGCCCCGTCTCTCACCCCCAGCCCTGGACCCTGGCACCCTCCTTTGGTTCCACCATCCCCCCGACCAGCTCCAGCCCCACGGGGCAGACAGGACCTCCCGTATCATCCATGGGACCCAGCTCAGGGATGTGGGGACATGGAGCCAGGGTCGGGGCCACCACCAGCACCAGGACTACCACCACCAGTAGCTTTGGCGCAGTAGTAGGTGGCCGTGTCCTCGGCCCTGAGGCTGTTCATCTGCAGCGTGAGCGTGCTCTGGGAGTTGTCCCTGGAGATGGTGAAGCGCCCCTTGACCGACGGTACGTACCAGGTGTAACCACCATTGAAGTTAATCCCCGCAACGGCCTCGAGCCCCTTCCCGGGCGCCTGTCGCATCCATCCCATGCCGGTGTTGCTGAAATCGAATCCGGAGGCCTTGCAGCGGAGGGTGAGGGACCCCCCGGGTGTCTGGAGGCCCCCTCCGGACTCCACCAGCTCCTCGGCCGCCCGCAGCCCTGGGGAGGGAGAAAGGAAGGAGAGAATTGAGTCACCCCCAAGGTCCCGCCATCGCTCACTCCCCCATCTCCGTCTCTGAGATCTTTATCCACGAGCTGGAGGAGGGGACCGAGGGTTTCCTCGGTGAGTCCCACCCAAGTCGGTGGGATGTGGATCTGCTGGAGGTGGGAAGGCTCCACAGAGGGCTCTGGACAGGCCGCATCCATGGGTCCAGCCAACGGTGGGAGGTTCAACAAGGGCCAGGGCCGGGTCCTGCCCTTGGCTCACCCCAAGCCCATGGACGCTCCAGGCTGGGGGAAGAGTGGCTGGAAAAGGACCTGGGGGTGTTGGGCGACAGGGGCTGAACGTGAGCCAGCAGCGACCCCCCTGCAGGACCCCCATGTGCCCCCCCAAAGGACCCATCCCGTCTCAGTCCCTCCACCCTCCTTCTCCTCCTCCTGGCCGCCCTCCCAGGTAGGACCCCAACTCCCCGCCATTGACACCCCCTCCCCGGGCGCGGAGATGGGGGAGCGAGCGATGGCGGGACCTTGGGGGTGACTCAATTCTCTCCTTCCTTTCTCCCTCCCCAGGGCTGCGGGCGGCCGAGGAGCTGGTGGAGTCCGGAGGGGGCCTCCAGACACCCGGGGGGTCCCTCACCCTCCGCTGCAAGGCCTCCGGATTCACCTTCAGCAGCTACGCCATGGTTTGGGCCCGACAGGCGCCCAGGAAGGGGCTCGAATACGTTGCGGGTATTGACAGTGGTGATGGTAGCACAGGATACCATCCGTCGGTCAAGGGGCGCTTCACCATCTCCAGGGACAACTCCCAGAGCACGCTCACGCTGCAGATGAACAGCCTCAGGGCCGAGGACACGGCCACCTACTACTGCGCCAAAGCTGATGGTAGTGGTTGTAGTGGTGCTGCTTATGATGGTGGTGGCCCCGACCCCGGCCCCGTGTCCCCACATCCCTGCACAGGGTCCCCACATCTTCATCAAACCCTTCACCCAACCCAGGTCCTTGCCCTGAGCTTCGACCCTTTGCCCCCAACCTTGTCTCATTTTGCCCTAAATCCCAGTGATTCGTACCAAATCTCAACTGTTTCTGCCACAACTTGGCCAGTTTTTCCCCAGACTTGGCTTTTTGCCCCAAGTGTCAACCACTTGCCCCATATTCAACCATTTTTGTACCAAATCTCAACCACTTGCCACAATCCTCAACCTCTTTTGGCCCAAATGTTGACTGTTTGCCCCACCCTTGACCAGCTTTGGCCCAAATCTCCACTCTTTGCAGCCAGTCTGAAATGCTTTTGTTCCCAAACCCCCTTTGCTGTGAGTCCCGGACCCCGACACAGAGCCCAGACCCTTCCTGTGCCCCGACTTACACCTTCCTGACCCCTTTGCCCCAACGCTGGACCCTGTCCTGAACCCCAACCCTTTGCCCCCACCCCGGATCCCCGCTTCCAGCCCCGTCTCTCACCGCCACCCCGGACCCTGCACGATGCTCAGACCCTTTGCCCCCAGCCCTGGACCCTGGCACCTTCCTTTGGTTCCACCATCCCCGCGACCAGCTCCAGCCCCACGGGGCAGACAGGACCTCCCGTATCATCCATGGGACCCAGCTCAGGGATGTGGGGACACGGAGCCAGGGTCGGGGCCACCAGCAACATAAGGAGCACCACCACCATCACCATTAGCACCTCTGGCGCAGTAGTAGGTGGCCGTGTCCTCGGCCCTGAGGCTGTTCATCTGCAGCGTGACTGTGCTCTGGGAGTTGTCCCTGGAGATGGTGAAGCGCCCCTTGACCGACGACGCGTAGGCTGTGCCACTACCACTGCTGCTAATTAGTGCGACGAACTCCAGCCCCTTCCCGGGCGCCTGTCGGGCCCAAACCATGCCGTAGCTGCTGAAGGTGAATCCGGAGGCCTTGCAGCGGAGGGTGAGGGACCCCCCGGGTGTCTGGAGGCCCCCTCCGGACTCCACCAGCTCCACGGCCGCCCGCAGCCCTGGGGAGGGAGAAAGGAAGGAGAGAATTGAGTCACCCCCAAGGTCCCGCCATCGCTCGCTCCCCCATCTCCGCTCCCGTTCCCCAACATCCCTGGGCTGTGTCCCCACATCTCAGCATCTTCCCAAAACCCTTCCCCTCAGCCTGGACCTTTTCATCAAGCCCAGACCCCTCACCTCAGCCCACACGTCCCCTCGCTGGGTCCCCGCATCTCCCCAAAATCCCTGCCCTGTGATCCCAGACCCCATCCCTGCCCCCTGCCCGCTCCATCCCAGGGACCCCAAACCCCTGCCTGGTGCCAAACACACTCGCCCTGAGCCTCAACTCCCCTGAAACCAGCCCAAAATCCTGCTGGCTGCCCAAATTCCTGCCCAGAGCCGTGTCCTTCCCCAGCTCCAGATTCACCTTCATCCCCAAATCTTTACTCCTTCCCCCAACTCTCAATTGCCTGGCCCAAAGTCAACCAATTTTGTCCCAAATCCTGACTCTTTGCCCCATCCCTCATCTCTTTTGGCCCCAAACCTTCGAGCGTTTCCGGCAAATCTCAACCAGTTTTGCCCCCAAAAGCCCTTTACTCTGAGACCTGGAACCCAACACAGAGCCCAGACCCTTCCTGTGTCCCAGACCCCCCAGGAGCCCACATTTGCTCCCCTGAGGCTGGTCGCAGTCTGGAGCAAGAACCAGGGGGAGCTGGGGTCCTCCCCTTCTGCCCCTTCCTCAGGGCTGCGGGCGGCCGTGGAGCTGGTGGAGTCCGGAGGGGGCCTCCAGACCCCCGGGGGATCCCTCACCCTCCGCTGCAAGGCCTCCGGATTCACCTTCAGCTACAACGGCATGGGATGGATCCGACAGGCGCCTGGGAAGGGGCTGGAATTCGTCGCGAGTATTACCAGCAGTGGTAGTTACACAGAATACGCGCCGTCGGTCAAGGGGCGCTTCACCATCTCCAGGGACAACTCCCAGAGCACGGTCACGCTGCAGATGAACAGCCTCAAGGCCGAGGACACGGCCACCTACTACTGCGCCAGAGGTGCTAATGGTGATGGTGGTGGTGCTGCTTATGTTGCTGGTGGCCCCGACCCTGGCTCCGTGTCCCCACATCCCTGCGCTGGGTCCCATGGATGATACGGGAGGTCCTGTCTGCCCCGTGGGGCTGGAGCTGGTCGGGGGGATGGTGGAACCAAAGGAGGGTGCCAGGGTCCGGGCTGGGGGTGAGAGATGGGGCTGGGAGCGGGGATCCGGGGTGGGGGCAAAGGGTTGGGGTTCAGGACAGGGTCCAGCGTTGGGGCAAAGGGGTCAGGAAGGTGTAAGTCGGGGCACAGGAAGGGTCTGGGCTCTGTGTCGGGGTCCGGGACTCACAGCAAAGGGGGTTTGGGAAGAAAAGCATTTCCGACTGGCTGCAAAGAGTGGAGATTTGGGCCAAAGCTGGTCAAGGGTGGGGGCAAACAGTCAAGATTTGGGCTGAAATGGGTTGAGGATTGGGGTAAATGGTTGAGATTTGGTACAAAAATGGTTGAATTTGGGGCAAGTGGTTGACACTTGGGGCAAAAAGTCAAGCCTGGGGAAAAACTGGTCGAGTCGTGGCAGAAACAGTTGAGATTTGGTACGAATCACTGGGATTTAGGGCAAACAAGGTTGGGGGCAAAGGGTCGAAGCTCAGGGCAAGGACTTGGGTTGGGTGAAGGGTTTGAGGAAGATGTGGGGACCCTGCGCAGGGATGTGGGGACACGGGGCCGGGGTTGGGGCCACCACCAACATAAGCATCACCACTACAACCACTACCATCAGCTTTGGCGCAGTAGTAGGTGGCCGTGTCCTCGGCCTTGAGGCTGTTCATCTGCAGCGTGACCGTGCTCTGGGAGTTGTCCCTGGAGATGGTGAAGCGCCCCTTGACCGACGGATGGTATCCTGTGCTACCATCACTGCTAATACCCGCGATGTATTCGAGCCCCTTCCCGGGCGCCTGTCGCACCCAGTTCATGCTGAAGCTGCTGAAGGTGAATCCGGAGGCCTTGCAGCGGAGGGTGAGGGACCCCCCAGGTGTCTGGAGGCCCCCTCCGGACTCCACCAGCTCCACGGCCGCCCGCAGCCCTGGGGAGGGAGAAAGGAAGGAGAGAATTGAGTCATCCCCGAGGTCCCACCATCGCTCGCTCCCCCATCTCCGTGCCCGGGGAGGGGGGTGTCAATGGCGGGGAGTTGGGGTCCTACCTGGGAGGGCGGCCAGGAGGAGGAGGAGGAGGAGGAGGAGAAGGAAGGTGGAAGGGGCTGAGCTGGGATGGGCCCTGATGGGACCTCATGGGGCGGTCCTGTCTGCCCCGTGGGGCTGGAGCTGGTCAGGGGGGTGCCAGGAGGAGGGTGCCAGGGTCCAGGGTTGGGGGCAAAAGGTCTGATCATCGTGCAGGGTCCGGGCTGGGGGCGAGAGACGGGGCTGGGAGTGGGGGTCCGGGGTGGGGGCAAGGATTTGGGGGAAGATGCTGGGATGTTGGGGAAAATGCAGGGATTGGGGAAGATGCTGCGATATCACGTCGCAGGGGATGCTCAGGCCAAGGACTGGGGAAGGTAGTGGGATTTGGGGGAAGATGCTGGGATTTTGGGATGCGGGGCAGGGACGTCGGGGCCCAGGACAGGGGTGCTGAGACTTGGAGTGAGGATGCTTTGGCTTGTCTCCTTCCTTTCTCCCTCCCCAGGGCTGCGGGCGGCCGTGGAGCTGGTGGAGTCTGGAGGGGGCCTCCAGACACCCGGGGGGTCCCTCACCCTCCGCTGCAAGGCCTCCGGATTCACCTTCAGCAGCTTCCAAATGGGAAGGTGGGAAGGGGCTGGAATACGTCGCAGCTATTAACCCTGATGGTAGTAGCACCTGGTACGCACCGTCGGTCAAGGGGCGCTTCACCATCTCCAGGGACAACTCCCAGAGCACGCTCACGCTGCAGATGAACAGCCTCAGGGCCGAGGACACGGCCACCTACTACTGCGCCAAACGTGACGCTGGTGGTGGTGGTGCTGCTTATGTTGGTGGTGGCCCTGACTCCGTCACTCCTGACTCATGTTCCCACATCCCACCATCTTCCCCAAAATCCTTGCTCCCAGCCCAGACCCTGCCCCAAGCCCGGGCTCTTGCAGCCACCGGCGTCCTTCACCCTGAACCCCCACCCTCGTCTTGAGCCCCAACATCCTGGCAGTGTTCCCCCTCTTCCCAGCATCTCCCCACATTCTGCCCCAAGCCTGGACCCTTTACATGCGCCTGGACCTTTCCCTCGTGCCCAGATCCCTGGGTCCTGTGCCCAAATTCCCGCCCTGACCCGCCCCTGCCCGGGCTCCGGCGTCACCTCCAGCAGCTTCCAAATGGAGTGGGGGCAACAGACACCCGGGATCTTCCCAAAATCCTCACTCCAAGTCTCAGCACCCCTGTCCTGAGCCCCAACGACCCTGCCCCGCATCCCAAAATCCCAGCATCTTCCCCAAAACCTTTGTTCCCAGCCTTGACTTCTGGCTCAGGGGTCTGGGGTGCGCTCGGGGCCAATGGTGAAGACTCAGGACAAGGACCCGGGTTGGGATCAGGGCCCATGTTTAGTGGAAGGGGCCAGGCTGGGTGTGGAGTGGGGGGAAGGTCAGAGATGTGGGGACACGGTGACGCTTTGGTGCCACCAACAGCACCACCATAACCATAACCACCAAATCTCGACCATTTACCCAATCCACAACCCCTTTTGGCCCAAATCTTGACTGTTTGCCCCACCCTTGACCAGCTTTGGCCCAAATCTCGCCTCTTTGCAGCCAGTCTGAAATGCTTTTCTTCCCAAACCCCCTTTGCTGTGAGTCCCGGACCCCGACACAGAGCCCAGACCCTTCCTGTGCCCCGACTTACACCTTCCTGACCCCTTTGCCCCAACGCTGGACCCTGTCCTGAACCCCAACCCTTTGCCCCACCCCGGATCCCCGCTCCCAGCCCCGTCTCTCACCCCCAGCCCTGGACCCTGGCACCCTCCTTTGGTTCCACCATCCCCCCGACCAGCTCCAGCCCCACGGGGCAGACAGGACCTCCCGTATCATCCACGGGACCCAGCTCAGGGATGTGGGGACACGGAGCCAGGGTCGGGGCCACCATCAGCACCAGGACTACCACCACCAGTAGCTTTGGCGCAGTAGTAGGTGGCTGTGTCCTCGGCCTTGAGGCTGTTCATCTGCAGCGTGAGCGTGCTCTGGGAGTTGTCCCTGGAGATGGTGAAGCGCCCCTTGACCGACGGCGCGTATTCTGTGTAACTACCACTGTAGCTAATAGCTGCGACGTATTCCAGCCCCTTCCCGGGCGCCTGTCGGATCCATCCCGTGCCTTTGCTGCTGAAATCGAATCCGGAGGCCTTGCAGCGGAGGGTGAGGGACCCCCCGGGTGTCTGGAGGCCCCCTCCGGACTCCACCAGCTCCACGGCCGCCCGCAGCCCTGGGGAGGGAGAAAGGAAGGAGAGAATTGAGTCACCCCCAAGGTCCCGCCATCGCTCGCTCCCCCATCTCCGCTCCCGTTCCCCAACATCCCTGGGCTGTGTCCCCACATCTCAGCATCTTCCCAAAACCCTTCCCCTCAGCCTGGACCTTTTCATCAAGCCCAGACCCCTCACCTCAGCCCACACGTCCCCTCGCTGGCTCCCAGCATCTCCCCAAAATCCCTGCCCTGTGATCCCAGACCCCATCCCTGCCCCCTGCCCGCTCCATCCCAGGGCCCCCAAACCCCTGCCTGGTGCCAAACACACTCGCCCTGAGCCTCAACTCCCCTGAAACCAGCCCAAAATCCTGCTGGCTGCCCAAATTCCTGCCCGGAGCCGTGTCCTGCCCGGGCTCCACCTTCACCTTCAGCAGCTCCTGCATGACTTGGGTGCGACAGGCTCCCGGGAAGGGGCTGGAATACGTCGCGCATATTAGCTACGATGGTAGTGACACAGGCTACGCGTCGTCGGTCAAGGGGCGCTTCACCATCTCCAGGGACAACTCCCAGAGCACGCTCACGCTGCAGATGAACAGCCTCAGGGCCGAGGACACGGCCACCTACTACTGCGCCAAAGATGGTTGGGCTGGTGCTGCTGGAGGCACCGACCCCGGCCCCGTGTCCCCACATCCCTGCGCTGGGTCCCCACATCTCAGCACCTTCCCCCCACCCAACACCAACCTGGCCCCTTCCACCAAACGTGGACCATTCTCCCAACTTGGGTCCTTGTCCTGAGTCTTCACCATTGGCCCCCAGCCCACCCCAGACCCCTCTCCTGAACCCTGAGCCAGAAGTCAAGACTGGGAACAAAGGTTTTGGGGAAGATGCTGGGATTTTGGGATGCGGGGCAGGGACGTTGGGGCTCAGGACAGGGGTGCTGAGACTTGGAGTGAGGATTTTGGGAAGATCCCGGGTGTCTGTTGCCCCCAGTCCATTTGGAAGCTGCTGGAGGTGACACCAGAGCCCGGGCAGGGGAGGGTCAGTGGGGGAATTTGGGCACAAGATCCAGGGTTTTGGGCACCGGGCAGGGGTCTGTGCACCTGGCAAAGGGTCCCGGGTTGGGGAAATGGTCCAGGCTGTGGCCAAGGGTTCAGGGAAGGGGCCCAGGGTGGGTCCTGGGGGTCTGGGCACAGAAAGGGTCCAGAGTCGTTGGTGGGAGAGAGTCTTAGAGCAAAGGCTGAATCCAGAGGGTCCATGTTTGGGAGAAGGAGCCGTGATGGGTACAGGAGTTTTTGGGAGGTGCTGGGAACTGGGGACATATCGCAGGGATGCGGGGACACGGTGATGGTGTCAGTGCCCTCACCACCATCACCACCAGCATGTTTGGCACAGTAGTAGGTGGCCGTGTCCTCGGCCTTGAGGCTGTTCATCTGCAGCGTGAGCGTGCTCTGGGAGTTGTCCCTGGAGATGGTGAAGCGCCCCTTGACCGACGGCGCGTAGTAGGTGCTACTACCACTGCTGGTGATACCCGCGACCCACTCCAGCCCCTTCCCGGGCGCCTGTCGCACCCAGAACATGTAGAAGCTGCTGAAGGTGAATCCGGAGGCCTTGCAGCGGAGGGTGAGGGACCCCCCGGGTGTCTGGAGGCCCCCTCCGGACTCCACCAGCTCCACGGCCGCCCGCAGCCCTGGGGAGGGAGAAAGGAAGGAGAGAATTGAGTCACCCCCAAGGTCCTGCCATCGCTTGTTCCCCCATCTCCGCTCCCGTTCCCCAACATCCCTGGGCTGTGTCCCCACATCTCAGCATCTTCCCAAAACCCTTCCCCTGAGCCTGGAGCTTTTCATCAAGCCCAGACCCCTCACCTCAGCCCACACGTCCCCTCGCTGGGTCCCAGCATCTCCCCAAAATCCCTGCCCTGTGATCCCAGACCCCATCCCTGCCCCCTGCCCGCTCCATCCCAGGGCCCCCAAACCCCTGCCTGGTGCCAAACACACTCGCCCTGAGCCTCAACTCCCCTGAAACCAGCCCAAAATCCTGCTGGCTGCCCAAATTCCTGCCCGGAGCCGTGTCCTGCCCGGGCTCCACCTTCACCTTCAGCAGCTCCTGCATGACTTGGGTGCGACAGGCTCCCGGGAAGGGGCTGGAATACGTCGCGCATATTAGCTACGATGGTAGTGACACAGGCTACGCGTCGTCGGTCAAGGGGCGCTTCACCATCTCCAGGGACAACTCCCAGAGCACGCTCACGCTGCAGATGAACAGCCTCAGGGCCGAGGACACGGCCACCTACTACTGCGCCAAAGATGGTTGGGCTGGTGCTGCTGGAGGCACCGACCCCGGCCCCGTGTCCCCACATCCCTGCGCTGGGTCCCCACATCTCAGCACCTTCCCCCCACCCAACACCAACCTGGCCCCTTCCACCAAACGTGGACCATTCTCCCAACTTGGGTCCTTGTCCTGAGTCTTCACCATTGGCCCCCAGCCCACCCCAGACCCCTCTCCTGAACCCTGAGCCAGAAGTCAAGACTGGGAACAAAGGTTTTGGGGAAGATGCTGGGATTTTGGGATGCGGGGCAGGGACGTTGGGGCTCAGGACAGGGGTGCTGAGACTTGGAGTGAGGATTTTGGGAAGATCCCGGGTGTCTGTTGCCCCCAGTCCATTTGGAAGCTGCTGGAGGTGACACCAGAGCC
Organism: Numenius arquata; assembly: GCF_964106895.1. Taxonomy (NCBI): domain Eukaryota; kingdom Metazoa; phylum Chordata; class Aves; order Charadriiformes; family Scolopacidae; genus Numenius; species Numenius arquata. The sequence continues at coordinate 78,694 of NC_133613.1, forward strand.
CGGGCAGGGGAGGGTCAGTGGGGGAATTTGGGCACAAGATCCAGGGTTTTGGGCACCGGGCAGGGGTCTGTGCACCTGGCAAAGGGTCCCGGGTTGGGGAAATGGTCCAGGCTGTGGCCAAGGGTTCAGGGAAGGGGCCCAGGGTGGGTCCTGGGGGTCTGGGCACAGAAAGGGTCCAGAGTCGTTGGTGGGAGAGAGTCATAGAGCAAAGGCTGAATCCAGAGGGTCCATGTTTGGGAGAAGGAGCCGTGATGGGTACAGGAGTTTTTGGGAGGTGCTGGGAACTGGGGACATATCGCAGGGATGCGGGGACACGGTGATGGTGTCAGTGCCCTCACCACCATCACCACCAGCATGTTTGGCACAGTAGTAGGTGGCCGTGTCCTCGGCCTTGAGGCTGTTCATCTGCAGCGTGAGCGTGCTCTGGGAGTTGTCCCTGGAGATGGTGAAGCGCCCCTTGACCGACGGCGCGTAGTAGGTGCTACTACCACTGCTGGTGATACCCGCGACCCACTCCAGCCCCTTCCCGGGCGCCTGTCGCACCCAGAACATGTAGAAGCTGCTGAAGGTGAATCCGGAGGCCTTGCAGCGGAGGGTGAGGGACCCCCCGGGTGTCTGGAGGCCCCCTCCGGACTCCACCAGCTCCACGGCCGCCCGCAGCCCTGGGGAGGGAGAAAGGAAGGAGAGAATTGAGTCACCCCCAAGGTCCTGCCATCGCTTGTTCCCCCATCTCCGCTCCCGTTCCCCAACATCCCTGGGCTGTGTCCCCACATCTCAGCATCTTCCCAAAACCCTTCCCCTGAGCCTGGAGCTTTTCATCAAGCCCAGACCCCTCACCTCAGCCCACACGTCCCCTCGCTGGGTCCCAGCATCTCCCCAAAATCCCTGCCCCGTGATCCCAGACCCCATCCCTGCCCCCTGCCCGCTCCATCCCAGGGACCCCAAACCCCTGCCTGGTGCCAAACACACTCGCCCTGAGCCTCAACTCCCCTGAAACCAGCCCAAAATCCTGCTGAGTGCCCAAATTCCTGCCCAGGCTTCACCTTCAGCATCTTCACAATGTTCTGGGTGCGACAGGCCCCCGGGAAGGGGCTGGAATACATCGCGCGTATTAACAGTGGTGGTAGTTACACAGGCTATGCGTCGTCAGTCAAGGGGCGCTTCACCATCTCCAGAGACAACTCCCAGAGCACGGTCACGCTGCAGATGAACAGCCTCAGGGCCGAGGACACGGCCACCTACTACTGCGCCAAAAGTGCTGGTATCACAGTGCTGGTGATGCTTATGGTTATTGTGGCACCGACCCCGGCACCGTGTCCCCACACTCTGCTCCACAAGGGCACGTTTCTGGCTCTGGAGGTGACCCCGGGTGTTGGGGTTCTGCACCGGGCAGGGGTTGGGGCACCGTTGGGGTGTCCAGGCTTTGGGGGTCCTCACTGGGTGGGAGAAGAATGGTCTTGGGGACAATGGCCGAGGCTCAGGACAAGGACCTGGGTTGGGTGCAGGGGTCTGGGCTGGGGGAAGGGTCCAGGCTGGGGTTTTCGGGAGGTGCTGAGAATTGGGGGAAGAGCTGAGGGATGTTGGGGCTCAGTGACGTTGTGGCTGACGTGTCCTTTCTTCCTGTCCTTCCTGGGCTGAGGACTCCAGAGCTGGACGAAGGGCTCCAGGTGGGCTCTCCCCAGAGCAGAGCAGAGAGTTGGGTCACGGTGCCGGGGTCGGGGCCACCACCACAACCACTACCAGCACTTTTGGCGCAGTAGTAGGTGGCCGTGTCGTCAAATGGTGGTGTGGGGCCGTGACCCCAAATCCTGCACAGGGCCAAAATCCCCTGTCCTCACCCCAAACGCTGCACCCAGCCTTTCTGCATGGTTCCTGGGTCCCAGCCCCGTGCCCGAGTCCCTTCCCCAACCTCTCCCAACTCCCCGAGCCCCGATCCTGCCCCGATCCCAAACATCCCCGCTCTGCCTTCCAGCAGCTCAGCATCTCGCTGAAACCATTTGGCCTGAGTCTGCACATCCCTCAGCTGTTCCCCAATTCCCAGCATCTTCCCCAAAAGCCCCAGCCCCCCAGCCTGGACCCTTTCCCCCAGCCCAGACCCCTGCACCCAACCCAGGTCCTTGCCTTGAGCCTCGGCCATTGTCCCCAAGACCATTCTTCTCCCAGCCAGTGAGGACCCCCAAAGCCTGGATGCCCCCATGGGGCCCCAACCCCTGCCCGGTGCAGAACCCCAACACCCGGGGTCACCTCCAGAGCCAGAAACGTGCCCTTGTGGAGCAGAGTCGTTGGTGGGTACGGTGCCGGGGTCGGTGCCACAATAACCATAAGCATCACCAGCACTGTGATACCAGCACTTTTGGTGCAGTAGTAGGTGGCCGTGTCCTCGGCCCTGAGGCTGTTCATCTGCAGCGTGACCGTGCTCTGGGAGTTGCCTCTGGAGATGGTGAAGCGCCCCTTGACTGACGGCGCGTATCTTGTGGTACTACCATCATTGTTAATACTCGCGACGTATTCGAGCCCCTTCCCGGGCGCCTGTCGCATCCATCCCATGTTGTAGCTGCTGAAGGTGAATCCGGAGCCCTTGCAGCGGAGGGTGAGGGACCCCCCGGGTGTCTGGAGGCCCCCTCCGGACTCCACCAGCTCCTCGGCCGCCCGCAGCCCTGGGGAGGGAGAAAGGAAGGAGAGAATTGAGTCACCCCCGAGGTCCCGCCATCGCTCGCTCCCCCATCTCCGCGCCCGGGGAGGGGAGGGGGGTGTCAATGGCGGGGATTTGGGGTCCTACCTGGGAGGGCGGCCAGGAGGAGGAGGAGGAGGGTGGAAGGGGCTGAGCTGGGATGGGCCCTGATGGGACCTTATGGGGCGGTCCTGTCTGCTCCGTTGGGCTGGAGCTGGTCAGGGGGGTGCCAGGGTCCAGGGTTGGGGGCAAAAGGTCTGATCATCGTGCAGGGTCCGGGCTGGGGGCAAGAGACGGGGCTGGGAGTGGGGGTCCGGGGTGGGGGCAAGGATGTGGGGGAAGATGCTGGGATGTTGGGATGCGGGGCAGGGACATCGGGGCCCAGGACAGGGGTGCTGAGACTTGGAGTGAGGATGCTTTGGCTTGTCTCCTTCCTTTCTCCCTCCCTAGGGCTGCGGGCGGCCGTGGAGCTGGTGGAGTCCGGAGGGGGCCTCCAGACACCCGGGGGGTCCCTCACCCTCCGCTGCAAGGCCTCCGGATTCACCTTCAGCAGCAACGCCATGGTTTGGGCCCGACAGGCGCCCGGGAAGGGGCTGGAGTTCGTCGCGAGTATTTACAATGATGGTAGTACCACAAGATACGCGCCGTCGGTCAAGGGGCGCTTCACCCTCTCCAGGGACAACTCCCAGAGCACGGTCACGCTGCAGATGAACAGCCTCAGGGCCGAGGACACGGCCACCTACTACTGCGCCAAAAGTGCTGATAGTGGTTGTGGTGGTGGCCCCGACCCCGGCACCGTGACCCAACTCTCTGCTCTGCTCTGGGGAGAGCCCACCTGGAGCCCTTCGTCCAGCTCTGGAGTCCTCAGCCCAGGAAGGACAGGAAGAAAGGACACGTCAGCCACAACGTCACTGAGCCCCAACATCCCTCAGCTCTTCCCCCAATTCTCAGCACCTCCCGAAAACCCCAGCCTGGACCCTTCCCCCAGCCCAGACCCCTGCACCCAACCCAGGTCCTTGTCCTGAGCCTCGGCCATTGTCCCCAAGACCATTCTTCTCCCACCCAGTGAGGACCCCCAAAGCCTGGACGCCCCACGGTGCCCCAACCCCTGCCCGGTGCAGAACCCCAACACCCGGGGTCACCTCCAGAGCCAGAAACGTGCCCTTGTGGAACAGAGTGTGGGGACACGGTGCCGGGGTCGGTGCCACAACCACCATAAGCATCACCAGCACTGCCGCTACCAGCATTTTTGGCGCAGTAGTAGGTGGCCGTGTCCTCGGCCCTGAGGCTGTTCATCTGCAGCGTGAGCGTGCTCTGGGAGTTGTCCCTGGAGATGGTGAAGCGCCCCTTGACCGACGGCGCGTAGCTTGTGTAACTACCACTGTAGCTAATACCCGCGACGTATTCCAGCCCCTTCCCGGGCGCCTGTCGCACCCAGTTCATGCCGAAGCTGCTGAAGGTGAATCCGGAGGCCTTGCAGCGGAGGGTGAGGGACCCCCCGGGTGTCTGGAGGCCCCCTCCGGACTCCACCAGCTCCTCGGCCGCCCGCAGCCCTGGGGAGGGAGAAAGGAAGGAGAGAATTGAGTCACCCCCAAGGTCCCGCCATCGCTCGCTCCCCCATCTCCGTCTCTGAGATCTTTATCCACGAGCTGGAGGAGGGGACCGAGGGCTCCCTCGGTGAGTCCCACCCAAGTCGGTGGGATGTGTATCTGCTGGAGGGTATCAGCCCTACTGGTAGTAGCACAAGCTACGCGCCGTCGGTCAAGGGGCGCTTCACCATCTCCAGGGACAACTCCCAGAGCACGCTCACGCTGCAGATGAACAGCCTCAGGGCCGAGGACACGGCCACCTACTACTGCGCCAAAGATGCTTACGATGGTGGTGGCCCCGACCCCGGCTCCGTGTCCCCACATCCCTGCGCAGGGTCCCCACATCTTCCTCAAACCCTTCACCCAACCCAGGTCCTTGCCCTGAGCTTCGACCCTTTGCCCCCAACCTTGGCTCATTTTGCCCTAAATCCCAACCATTCGTACCAAATCTCAACTGTTTGTGCCACGACTTGGCCAGTTTTTCCCCAGGCTTCCCTTTTTGCCCCAAGTGTCAACCACTTGCCCCAAATTCAACCATTTTTGTACCAAATCTCAACCACTTACCACAATCCTCAACCCCTTTTGGCCCAAATCTTGACTGTTCACCCTCCCCCTTGACCAGCTTTGGCCCAAATCTCCACTCTTTGCAGCCAGTCTGAAATGCTTTTCTTCCCAAACCCCCTTTGCTGTGAGTCCCGGACCCCGACACAGAGCCCAGACCCTTCCTGTGCCCCGACTTACACCTTCCTGACCCCTTTGCCCCAACGCTGGACCCTGTCCTGAACCCCAACCCTTTGCCCCCACCCCGGATCCGCGCTCCCAGCCCCGTCTCTCACCCCCAGCCCGGACCCTGGCACCCTCCTTTGGTTCCACCATCCCCCCGACCAGCTCCAGCCCCACGGGGCAGACAGGACCTCCCGTATCATCCATGGGACCCAGCGCAGGGATGTGGGGACACGGAGGCAGGGTCGGGGCCACCATCAGCACCAGGACTACCACCACCAGTAGCTTTGGCGCAGTAGTAGGTGGCCGTGTCCTCGGCCTTGAGGCTGTTCATCTGCAGCGTGACCGTGCTCTGGGAGTTGTCCCTGGAGATGGTGAAGCGCCCCTTGACCGACGGTACGTACCAGGTGTAACCACCATTGAAGTTAATCCCCGCAACGGCCTCGAGCCCCTTCCCGGGCGCCTGTCGCATCCATCCCATGCCGGTGTTGCTGAAATCGAATCCGGAGGCCTTGCAGCGGAGGGTGAGGGACCCCCCGGGTGTCTGGAGGCCCCCTCCGGACTCCACCAGCTCCACGGCCGCCCGCAGCCCTGGGGAGGGAGAAAGGAAGGAGAGAATTGAGTCACCCCCAATGTCCCGCCATCGCTCGGTCCCCCATCTCCGCTCCCGTTCCCCAACATCCCTGGGCTGTGTCCCCACATCTCAGCATCTTCCCAAAACCCTTCCCCTGAGCCTGGACATTTTCATCAAGCCCAGACCCCTCACCTCAGCCCACACGTCCCCTCGCTGGCTCCCAGCATCTCCCCAAAATCCCTGCCCCATGATCCCAGACCCCATCCCTGCCCCCTGCCCGCTCCATCCCAGGGACCCCAAACCCCTGCCTGGTGCCAAACACACTCGCCCTGAGCCTCAACTCCCCTGAAACCAGCCCAAAATCCTGCTGGCTGCCCAAATTCCTGCCCGGAGCTGTGTCCTGCCCAGGCTCCGGCTTTACGTTCAGCAGCTACGACATGCAGTGGGTGCGACAGGCGCCTGGGAAGGGGCTGGAGTTCGTTGCGAGTATTAACAATGATGGTAGTACCACAAATTACGCGCCGTCGGTCAAGGGGCGCTTCACCATCTCCAGGGACAACTCCCAGAGCACGCTCACGCTGCAGATGAACAGCCTCAGGGCTGAGGACACGGCCACCTACTACTGCGCCAAAGAAGCTGATTGTGGTAGTGCTGGTGATGCTTATGTTGGTGGCACCGTGTCCCCACATCCCTGAGCTGGGTCCCCACATCTTCCTCAAACCCTTCACCCAACCCAGGTCCTTGCCTCAAGCCTCAACCCTTTGCCCCCAGCCTTGACTGTTTTTGCCCCGAGTCTCCACTCTTTCCTCCAAATTCAACCATTTTTTCCAAAGTCAGAATTTTGATGGAAACCTCAACCGTTTTAGTTCCCAAACCTTGACTGTTTTTACCCCAAACCTCAATCGTCCCCCTGTACTGCGCACTGGTGAGTCCCCACCTCAAGTGCTGGGTCCAGTTTTGGAGGAGGTCTATCTCCTGCCAAGAGGAAAGACCTGGAGGGGCTGGAGCGGGTCCAGGGAAGGGCAACGGAGCTGGTGAGGGGTCTGGAGCACAAGTCTTGTGAGGAGCGGCTGAGGGAGCTGGGGGTGTTCATCCTGGAGAGAAGGAGGCTGAGGACAGACCTTCTCGCTCTCTACCACCCCCTGAAAGGAGGGTGTAGCCGGGGGGGGGGGGGTCGGTCTCTTCTCCCAAGGAACAGGCGATGGGAGAAGAGGAAAGGGCCTCAAGTTGCCCCAGGGGAGGTTCAGGATGGAAATGGGGAGAAATTTCTTCACGGAAAGGGCGGTCCAACCTTGGAAGAGGCTGCCCAGGGACGTGGTGGAGTCGCCATCCCTGGGGGTATCCAAAAGGTGGGCAGACGTGGTGCTGAGGGACATGGGTCAGTGGTGGGTTTGGTCAGAGTTGGGTCGATGGTGGGACTGGCTGAGCTTAAAGGTTCCTTAAAGCTGGACGGTTCTGATTCGGTGACCCAGGGCAGGGATGTGGGGACACGGTGCCGCGGTCGGTGCCACCATCACCACAAGCACCACCACCACTATCAGCATGTTTGGTGCAGTAGTAGGTGGCCGTGTCCTCGACCCTGAGGCTGTTCATCTGCAGCGTGACCGTGCTCCGGGAGTCGTCCCTGGAGATGGTGAAGCGCCCCTTGACCGACGGCGCGTAGAAGGTGCTACCATCACTTTGAATACCCGCGACCCACTCCAGCCCCTTCCCGGGCGCCTGTCGCACCCAGAACATTGTGAAGCTGCTGAAGGTGAATCCGGAGGCCTTGCAGCGGAGGGTGAGGGACCCCCCGGGTGTCTGGAGGCCCCCTCCGGACTCCACCAGCTCCACGGCCGCCCGCAGCCCTGGGGAGGGAGAAAGGAAGGAGAGAATTGAGTCACCCCCAAGGTCCCGCCATTGCTCACTCCCCCATCTCCGCGCCCGTTCCCCAACATCCCTGGGCTGTGTCCCCACATCTCAGCATCTTCCCAAAACCCTTCCCCTGAGCCTGGACCTTTTCATCAAGCCCAGACCCCTCACCTCAGCCCACACGTCCCCTCTCTGGTTCCAGTATTCTCCCCAAAATCCCTGTCCCCTGCCCACTCCATCCCGGGGACGCCAAACCCCTGCCTGGTGCCAAACACACTCACCCTGAGCCTCAACTCCCCTGAAACCAGCCCAAAATCCTGCTGGCTGCCCAAATTCCTGCCCGGAGCCATGGCCTGCCCGGGCTCCACCTTCACCTTCAGCAGCTTCGCCATGTACTGGGTGCGACAGGTGCCCGGGAAGGGGCTCGAACACGTCGCAGCTATTAACCCCAGTGGTAGTACCACAAGCTACGCGTCGTCGGTCAAGGGGCGCTTCACCATCTCCAGGGACAACTCCCAGAGCACGCTCACGCTGCAGATGAACAGCCTCAGGGCCGAGGACACGGCCACCTACTACTGCGCCAAAGATGCTTACGATGGTGGTGGCCCCGACCCCGGCCCCGTGTCCCCACATCCCTGCGCGGGGTCCCCACATCTTCCTCAAACCCTTCACCCAACCCAGGTCCTCGCCCTGAGCTTGAACCCTTTGCCCCCAACCTTGACTGAGTTTGCTTTAAATCCCAACCATTCGTACCAAATCTCAACCATTTGTGCCACAACTCGACCAGTTTTTCCCCAGGCTTGACTTTTTGCCCCAAGTGTCAACCACTTGCCCCAAATTCAACCATTTTTGTACCAAATCTCAACCACTTGCCCCAATCCTCAACCCCTTTTGGCCCAAATGTTGACTGTTTGCCCCACCCTTGACCAGCTTTGGCCCAAATCTCCACTCTTTGCAGCCAGTCTGAAATGCTTTTCTTCCCAAACCCCCTTTGCTGTGAGTCCCGGACCCCGACACAGAGCCCAGACCCTTCCTGTGCCCCGGCTTACACCTTCCTGACCCCTTTGCCCCAACGCTGGACCCTGTCCTGAACCGCAACCCTTTGCCCCCACCCCGGATCCCCGCTCCCAGCCCCGTCTCTCACCCCCAGCCCTGGACCCTGGCACCTTCCTTTGGTTCCACCATCCCCCCGACCAGCTCCAGCCCCACGGGGCAGACAGGACCGCCCCATAAGGTCCCATCAGGACCCATCCCAGCTCAGACCCCTCCACTCTTCTCCTCCTCCTACTGACCGCCCTCCCAGGTAGGACCCCAATTCCCCGCCATTGACACCCCCCTCCCCGGGCGCGGAGATGGGGGAGCGAGCGATGGCGGGACCTCGGGGGTGACTCAATTCTCTCCTTCCTTTCTCCCTCCCCAGGGCTGCGGGCGGCCGTGGAGCTGGTGGAGTCCGGAGGGGGCCTCCAGACACCCGGGGGGTCCCTCACCCTCCGCTGCAAGGGCTCCGGCTTCACCTTCAGCAGCTTCCCCATGGGATGGATGCAACAGGCGCCTGGGAAGGGGCTGGAGTGGGTCGCGACTATTAGCAGCAGTGGTAGTTACATCTACTACGCGCCGTCGGTCAAGGGGCGCTTCACCATCTCCAAGGACAACTCCCAGAGCACGGTCACGCTGCAGATGAACAGCCTCAGGGCCGAGGACACGGCCACCTACTACTGCGCCAAAGCTGCTGATGGTTATGGTGGTGAGGGCACCGACCCCATCACCGTGTCCCCACATCCCTGCGATGGTTCCCCAGTTCCCAGCACCTCCCAAAAACTCCTGTACCCATCACGGCTCCTTCTCCCAAACATGGACCCTCTGGATTCAGCCTTTGCTCTAAGACTCTCTCCCACCAACGACTCTGGACCCTTCCTGTGCCCAGACCCCCAGGACCCACCCTGGGCCCCTTCCCTGAACCCTTGGCCACAGCCTGGACCATTTCCCCAACCCGGGACCCTTTGCCAGGAGCGCAGACCCCTGCCCGGTGCCCAAAACCCTGGATCTTGTGCCCAAATTCCCCCCCTGACCCGCCCCTGCCCGGGCTCCGGTGTCACCTCCAGCAGCTTCCAAATGGACTGGGGGCAACAGACACCCGGGATCTTCCCAAAATCCTCACTCCAAGTCTCAGCACCCCTGTCCTGGGCCCCAACGACCCTGCCCCGCATCCCAAAATCCCAGCATCTTCCCCAAAACCTTTGTTCCCAGCCTTGACTTCTGGCTCAGGGGTCTGGGGTGGGCTCGGGGCCAATGGTGAAGACTCAGGACAAGGACCCGGGTTGGGATCAGGGCCCATGTTTAGTGGAAGGGGCCAGGCTGGGTGTGGAGTGGGGGGAAGGTCAGAGATGTGGGGACCCAGAGCAGGGATGTGGGGACACGGTGACGCTTTGGTGCCACCAACAGCACCACCATAACCATAACCACCAAATCTCGACCATTTTCCCAATCCACAACACATTTTGGCCCAAATCTTGACTGTTTGCCCCCGCCCTTGACCAGCTTTGGCCCAAATCTCGCCTCCTTGCAGCCAGTCTGAAATGCTTTTCTTCCCAAACCCCCTTTGCTGTGAGTCCCGGACCCCGACACAGAGCCCAGACCCTTCCTGTGCCCCGACTTACACCTTCCTGACCCCTTTGCCCCAACGCTGGACCCTGTCCTGAACCCCAACCCTTTGCCCCCACCCCGGATCCCCGCTCCCAGCCCCGTCTCTCACCCCCAGAACAGAGCCTGCACGATGCTCAGACCTTTTGCCCCCAGCCCTGGACCCTGGCACCCTCCTTTGGTTCCACCATCCCCCCGACCAGCTCCAGCCCCACGGGGCAGACAGGACCTCCCGTATCATCCACGGGACCCAGCTCAGGGATGTGGGGACACGGAGCCAGGGTCGGGGCCACCATCAGCACCAGGACTACCACCACCAGTAGCTTTGGCGCAGTAGTAGGTGGCCGTGTCCTCGGCCTTGAGGCTGTTCATCTGCAGCGTGACCGTGCTCTGGGAGTTGTCCCTGGAGATGGTGAAGCGCCCCTTGACCGACGGTACGTACCAGGTGTAACCACCATTGAAGTTAATCCCCGCAACGGCCTCGAGCCCCTTCCCGGGCGCCTGTCGCATCCATCCCATGCCTTTGCTGCTGAAATCGAATCCGGAGGCCTTGCAGCGGAGGGTGAGGGACCCCCCGGGTGTCTGGAGGCCCCCTCCGGACTCCACCAGCTCCACGGCCGCCCGCAGCCCTGGGGAGGGAGAAAGGAAGGAGAGAATTGAGTCACCCCCAAGGTCCCGCCATCGCTCGCTCCCCCGTCTCCGCTCCCGATCCCCAACATCCCTGGGCTGTGTCCCCACATCTCAGCATCTTCCCAAAACCCTTCCCCTCAGCCTGGACCTTTTCATCAAGCCCAGACCCCTCACCTCAGCCCACACGTCCCCTCGCTGGGTCCCAGCATCTCCCCAAAATCCCTGCCCCGTGATCCCAGACCCCATCCCTCCCCCCTGCCCGCTCCATCCCAGGGACCCCAAACCCCTGCCTGGTGCCAAACACACTCGCCCTGAGCCTCAACTCCCCTGAAACCAGCCCAAAATCCTGCTGGCTGCCCAAATTCCTGCCCGGAGCCGTGTCCTGCCCGGGCTCCACCTTCACCTTCAGCAGCTCCTGCATGACTTGGGTACGACAGGCTCCCGGGAAGGGGCTGGAATACGTCGCGCATATTAGCTACGATGGTAGTGACACAAGCTACGCGTCGTCGGTCAAGGGGCGCTTCACCATCTCCAGGGACAACTCCCAGAGCACGGTCACGCTGCAGATGAACAGCCTCAAGGCCGAGGACACGGCCACCTACTACTGCGCCAAACGTGACGCTGGTGGTGGTGGTGCTGCTTATGTTGGTGGTGGCCCTGATCCCAGCACCGTGTCCCCACATCCCACCATCTTCCCCCCCAAATCCTTGCTCCCAGCTCAGACCCTGCCCTCAGCCCACACCCCTGCACCCACCGGCGTCCTTCACCCTGAGCCCCCACCCTCGTGCTGAGCCTCAACATCCTGGTGCTGTTCCCCCACTCCCCAGCATCTCCCCACATCCTGCCCCAAGCCTGGACCCTTTACATGAGTCTGGACCCCTTGCAAAGACCCTGGAGATTTCCCTCGTCCCCAGATCCCTGGGTCTTGTGCCCAAATTCCACCCCTGACCGTCCCCTGCCCAGGCTCCGCCAGCACCTCCAGCAGCTTCCAAATAGAGTGGTGGCAACGGACACCTAGGATCTTCCCAAAATGCTTGCTCCAAGCCCAGGGCCCTTTCCCGAGCCCAGTCATCCCTACCCCACGTCCCAAAATCCCAGTATCTTTCCCCAAATCCATGTCTTCACTCCAGATCCCCACTCCCAGCCCCATCTCTCACCCCCAGCCCGGACCCTGCATGATGCTCAGACCTTTTGCCCCCAACCCTGGACCCTGGCACCCTCCTTTGGTTCCACCATCCCCCCAGCCATCTCCAGCCCCACGGGGCAGACAGGACCTCCCGTATCATCCATGGGACCCAGCTCAGGGATGTGGGGACACGGAGCCAGGGTCGGGGCCACCATCAGCACCAGCATAATCACCATCACGTTTGGCGCAGTAGTAGGTGGCCGTGTCGTCGTCCCTGAGGCTGTTCATCTGCAGCGTGACCGTGCTCTGGGAGTTGTCCCTGGAGATGGTGAAGCGCCCCTTGACCGACGGTGCGTACCAGGTGTAACCACCATTGAAGTTAATCCCCGCAACGGCCTCGAGCCCCTTCCCGGGCGCCTGTCGCATCCATCCCATGCCGGTGTTGCTGAAATCGAATCCGGAGGCCTTGCAGCGGAGGGTGAGGGACCCCCCGGGTGTCTGGAGGCCCCCTCCGGACTCCACCAGCTCCACGGCCGCCCGCAGCCCTGGGGAGGGAGAAAGGAAGGAGAGAATTGAGTCACCCCCAAGGTCCCGCCATCGCTCGCTCCCCCGTCTCCGCTCCCGATCCCCAACATCCCTGGGCTGTGTCCCCACATCTCAGCATCTTCCCAAAACCCTTCCCCTCAGCCTGGACCTTTTCATCAAGCCCAGACCCCTCACCTCAGCCCACACGTCCCCTCGCTGGGTCCCAGCATCTCCCCAAAATCCCTGCCCCGTGATCCCAGACCCCATCCCTCCCCCCTGCCCGCTCCATCCCAGGGCCCCCAAACCCCTGCCTGGTGCCAAACACACTCGCCCTGAGCCTCAACTCCCCTGAAACCAGCCCAAAATCCTGCTGGCTGCCCAAATTCCTGCCCAGACCCGTGTCCTTCCCCAGCTCCAGATTCACCTTCATCCCCAAATCTTTACTCCTTCCCCCAACTCTCAATTGCCTGGCCAACCAATTTTGTCCCAAATCCTGACTCTTTGCCCCATCCCTCAACTCTTTTGGCCCCAAACCCTCAAGCGTTTCTGGCAAATCTCAACCGGTTTTGCCCCCAAAAGTCCTTTACTCTGAGACCTGGAACCCAACACAGAGCCCAGACCCTTCCTGTGTCCCAGACCCCCCAGGAGCCCACATTTGCTCCCCTGAGGCTGGTCCCAGTCTGGAGCAAGAACCAGGGGGAGCTGGGGTCCTCCCCTTCTGCCCCTTCCTCAGGGCTGCGGGCGGCCGTGGAGCTGGTGGAGTCCGGAGGGGGCCTCCAGACACCCGGGGGGTCCCTCACCCTCCACTGCAAGGCCTCCGGATTCACCTTCAGCAGCTTCTGGATGCAATGGGTGCGACAGGCGCCCGGGAAGGGGCTGGAGTTCGTCGCGGGTATTTACAGCGATGGTAGTTACACAGACTACGCGCCGTCGGTCAAGGGGCGCTTCACCATCTCCAGGGACAACTCCCAGAGCACGCTCACGCTGCAGATGAACAGCCTCAGGGCCGAGGACACGGCCACCTACTACTGCGCCAAAAATGCTGGTGCTTATGGTGGTGATGCTTATGATGGTGGTGGCCCCGACCCCGTCACCGTGTCCCCACATCCCTGCGCGGGGTCCCCACATCTTCCATAAACCCTTCACCCAACCCAGGTCCTTGCCCTGAGCTTCGACCCTTTGCCCCCAACCTTGACTGAGTTTGCCCTAAATCCCAGTGATTCGTACCAAATCTCAACTGTTTGTGCCACGACTTGACCAGTTTTTCCCCAGGCTTGACTTTTTGCCCCAAGTGTCAACCACTTGCCCCAGATCCAACCATTTTTGTACCAAATCTCAACCACTTGCCCCAATCCTCAACCCCTTTTGGCCCAAATCTAGATTGTTTGCCCCCACCCTTGACCAGCTTTGGCCCAAATCTCGCCTCTTTGCAGCCAGTCTGAAATGCTTTTGTTCCCAAACCCCCTTTGCTGTGAGTCCCGGACCCCGACACAGAGCCCAGACCCTTCCTGTGCCCCGACTTACACCTTCCTGACCCCTTTGCCCCAACGCTGGACCCTGTCCTGAACCCCAACCCTTTGCCCCCACCCCAGACCCCCGCTCCCAGCCCCGTCTCTCAACCCCAGCCCGGACCCTGCACGATGCTCAGACCCTTTGCCCCCAGCCCTGGACCCTGGCACCCTCCTTTGGTTCCACCATCCCCCCGACCAGCTCCAGCCCCACGGGGCAGACAGGACCGCCCCATAAGTTCCCATCAGGACCCATCCCAGCTCAGCCCCCTTCACCCTTCTCCTCCTCCTCCTGGCCGCCCTCCCAGGTAGGACCCCAACTCCCCACCATTGACACCCCCGTCCCCGGGCGTGGAGATGGGAGAGCGAGTGATGGCGGGACCTCGGGGGTGACTCAATTCTCTCCTTCCTTTCTCCCTCCCCAGGGCTGCGGGCGGCCGTGGAGCTGGTGGAGTCCGGAGGGGGCCTCCAGACACCCGGGGGGTCCCTCACCCTCCGCTGCAAGGCCTCCGGATTCACCTTCAGCAGCTACGGCATGGGATGGATGCGACAGGCGCCTGGGAAGGGGCTGGAGTTCGTCGCGATTATTAGCAGCAGTGGTAGTGGCACAGCCTACGCGCCGTCGGTCAAGGGGCGCTTCACCATCTCCAGGGACAACTCCCAGAGCACGGTCACGCTGCAGATGAACAGCCTCAAGGCCGAGGACACGGCCACCTACTACTGCGCCAAACGTGTTAATGGTTATGCTGATTCTGCTGGTGGTGGCCCTGATCCTGGCCCTGTGTCCCCACGTCCCTGCGCAGGGTCCCCACATCTTCCTCAAACCCTTCACCCAACCCAGGTCCTTGCCTCAAGCCTCAACCCTTTGCCCCCAACCTTGACTGGTTTTGCCCCAAGTCTCCACTCTTTCCTCCAAATTCAACCATTTTTTCCAAAGTCTCAACATTTTGATGGAAACCTCGACTGTTTTAGGTCCCAAATGTTGACCGTTTTTACCCGAAACCTCAATCGTCCCCCTGTACTGGGCACTGGTGAGTTCCCACCTCGAGTGCTGGGTCCGGTTTTGGAGGAGGTCCATCTCCTGCCAAGAGGAAAGACCTGGAGGGGCTGGAGCGGGTCCAGGGAAGGGCAACGGAGCTGGTGAGGGGTCTGGAGCACAAGTCTTGTGAGGAGCGGCTGAGGGAGCTGGGGGTGTTCATCCTGGAGAGAAGGAAGCTGAGGACAGACCTTCTCGCTCTCTACCACCCCCTGAAAGGAGGGTGTAGCCGGGGGGGGGTCGGTCTCTTCTCCCAAGGAACAGGAGATGGGAGAAGAGGAAAGGGCCTCAAGTTGCCCCAGGGGAGGTTCAGGATGGAAATGGGGGGAAATTTCTTCACGGAAAGGGCGGTCCAACCTTGGAAGAGGCTGCCCAGGGACGTGGTGGAGTCGCCATCCCTGGGGGTATCCAAAAGGCGGGCAGACGTGGTGCTGAGGGACATGGGTCAGTGGTGGGTTTGGTCAGAGTTGGGTCGATGGTGGGACTGGCTGAGCTTAAAGGTCCCTTAAAGCTGGACGGCTCTGATTCGGTGACCCAGGGCAGGGATGTGGGGACACGGTGCCGCGGTCGGTGCCACCATCACCACAAGCACCACCACCACTATCAGCATGTTTGGCGCAGTAGTAGGTGGCCGTGTCCTTGGCCCTGAGGCTGTTCATCTGCAGCGTGAGCGTGCTCTGGGAGTCGTCCCTGGAGATGGTGAAGCGCCCCTTGACCGACGGCGCGTAGAAGGTGCTACCATCACTTTGAATACCCGCGACCCACTCCAGCCCCTTCCCGGGCGCCTGTCGCACCCAGAACATTGTGAAGCTGCTGAAGGTGAATCCGGAGGCCTTGCAGCGGAGGGTGAGGGACCCCCCGGGTGTCTGGAGGCCCCCTCCGGACTCCACCAGCTCCACGGCCGCCCGCAGCCCTGGGGAGGGAGAAAGGAAGGAGAGAATTGAGTCACCCCCAAGGTCCCGCCATCGCTCGCTCCCCCATCTCCGTGCCAGCTCCCCAATATCCCTGGGCTGTGTCCCCACATCTCAGCATCTTCCCAAAACCCTTCCCCTCAGCCTGGACCTTTTCATCAAGCCCAGACCCCTCACCTCA
The DNA here is from genome assembly GCF_964106895.1 of Numenius arquata. Classification (NCBI taxonomy): domain Eukaryota; kingdom Metazoa; phylum Chordata; class Aves; order Charadriiformes; family Scolopacidae; genus Numenius; species Numenius arquata. Next base: position 94,659 of record NC_133613.1, read on the forward strand.
GCCCACACGTCCAATGGCTGGGTCCCCGCATCTCCCCAAAATCCCTGCCCTGTGATCCCAGACCCCATCCCTGCCCCCTGCCCGCTCCATCCCAGGGACCCCAAACCCCTGCCTGGTGCCAAACACACTCGCCCTGAGCCTCAACTCCCCTGAAACCAGCCCAAAATCCTGCTTACTGCCCAAATTCATGCCCCGAGCCGTGTCCGGCCCAGGCTCCAGCTTCACATTCAGCAGCTACGACATGCACTGGGTGCGACAGGCGCCCGGGAAGGGGCTGGAGTGGGTCGCGACTATTGACAGCTATGGTAGCACCTACTACGCGTCGTCGGTCAAGGGGCGCTTCACCCTCTCCAGGGACAACTCCCAGAGCACGGTCACGCTGCAGATGAACAGCCTCAAGGCCGAGGACACGGCCACCTACTACTGCGCCAGAGGTGGTAACGCTTATGCTGATGCTGCTCCTGGTGGTGGCCCCGACCCTGGCTCCGTGTCCCCACATCCCTGAGCTGGCTTCCGTAGATGATACGGGAGGTCCTGTTTGCCCCGTGGGGCTGGAGCTGGTCGGGGAGATGGTGGAACCAAAGGAGGGTGCCAGGGTCCAGGGCTGGGGGTGAGAGACGGGGCTGGGAGCGGGGGTCTGGGGTGGGGGCAAAGGGTTGGGGTTCAGGACAGGGTCCAGCGTTGGGGCAAAGGGGTCAGGAAGGTGTAAGTCGGGGCACAGGAAGGGTCTGGGCTCTGTGTTGGGGTCCGGGACTCACAGCAAAGGGGGTTTGGGAACAAAAGCATTTCCGACTGGCTGCAAAGAGTGGAGATTTGGGCCAAAGCTGGTCAAGGGTGGGGCAAACAGTCAACATTTGGGCTGAAATGGGTTGAGGATTGTGGCAAGTGGTCGAGATTTGGTACAAAAATGGTTGAATTTGGGGCAAGTGGTTGACACTTGGGGCAAAAAGTCAAGCCTGGGGAAAAACTGGTCGAGTTGTGGCACAAATGGCTGAGATTTGGTACGAATGGTTGGGATTTAAGGCAAACTCAGTCAAGGTTGGGGGCAAAGGGTCGAAGCTCAGGGCAAGGACCTGGGTTGGGCGAAGGGTTTGAGGAAGATGTGGGGACCCAGCGCAGGGATGTGGGGACACGGGGACGGGGACGGGGCCACCACCATCATAAGCATCACCACCATAAGCACCAGCATCTTTGGCGCAGTAGTAGGTGGCCGTGTCCTCGGCCCTGAGGCTGTTCATCTGCAGCGTGAGCGTGCTCTGGGAGTTGTCCCTGGAGATGGTGAAGCGCCCCTTGACCGACGGTGCGTAGTAGGTGCTACTACCATCGCTTCTAATAGCTGCGACGTATTCCAGCCCCTTCCCGGGCACCTGTCGCACCCATGCCATGTAGGAGTTGCTGAAGGTGAAGGTGGACCCTGGGCAGGATACGGCTCCGGGCAAGAATTTTGGGCAGCCAGCAGGATTTTGGGCTGGTTTCAGGGGAGTTGAGGCTCAGGGCGAGTGTGTTTGGCACCAGGCAGGGGTTTGGGGTCCCTGGGATGGAGCGGGCAGGGGGCAGGGATGGGGTCTGGGATCACGGGGCAGGGATTTTGGGGAGATGCTGGGACCCAGCCAGGGGACGTGTGGGCTGAGGTGAGGGGTCTGGGCTTGATGAAAAGGTCCAGGCTCAGGGGAAGGGTTTTGGGAAGATGTTGAGATGTGGGGACACAGCCCAGGGATGTTGGGGAACGGGAGCGGAGACGGGGGAGCGAGCGATGGCGGGACCTGGGGGGTGACTCAATTCTCTCCTTCCTTTCTCCCTCCCCAGGGCTGCGGGCGGCCGTGGAGCTGGTGGAGTCCGGAGGGGGCCTCCAGACACCCGGGGGGTCCCTCACCCTCCGCTGCAAGGGCTCCGGATTCACCTTCAGCAGTTTCCCCATGGTTTGGGTGCGACAGGCGCCCGGGAAGGGGCTCGAATACGTCGCGGGTATTAGCTACGATGGTAGTTACACAGACTACGCGCCGTCGGTCAAGGGGCGCTTCACCATCTCCAAGGACAACTCCCAGAGCACGGTCACGCTGCAGATGAACAGCCTCAGGGCCGAGGACACGGCCACCTACTACTGCGCCAAAGATTATCGTGATAGCGGTGGCCCCGACCCCGTCACCGTGTCCCCACATCCCACCATCTCCCCCAATCCCTTCCCACAGTGACCCGGGGCTTGTAGCGCCTCTGGACCCTGACACCAAGCACAAAACCCTGTATCCACCCCAAACCCGTGGCTTTTGGCCCAAATTCCTGCCCTGAACCTCCTCTGCCCGAGCTCCTGCTTCACCTCCAGCAGCCCCAGCACGGACCAGGGGCAACAGACACCCGGGATCTTCCCCAAAATCTTTGGTCCAAGCCCAGAGCCCTTTCCCAAGCACCGACGTCCCTTCCCCGCATCCCGAAATCCCAGCATCGTCCCCAAATTCCTTTTCCCGGGCATCAAATACCCAGCATCGTCTGCAAAATCTTTGACCTGAGCAGCACAATCACCACCCCACCCCCCAAATCCCAGGATTTTCACCAAAAATCCCATTATCTTCCCCAAGCATCACAATTACTACCCTGCCCCCCAAAATACCAGGTTTTTCACCAAAATCTTTCCTAAAACCACTGTTTTCACAAAATCCTTACCCTGAGTATCAGCGTCCCTGCCACCCCATACCCAGGATTTTTCCCAAAAATCCCATTATTTTCCCCAAATCCTTGCCCAGAGCACCAGCAGTCATATCCTGCCCCCCAAAATCCCATTTTTCTCACCAAAATCCCAGCATCTTCCCCATAAACCACTATTTTCATAAAATCCTTACCCCGAGCATCAGCATCCCCACCCCTTAAAATCCCAGGATTTGTCCCAAAAATCCCACTATTTTCCCCAAATCCCTGACCAGGGCACCAGCAGTCATATCCTGCCCCCCAAAATCCCATTTTTCTCACCAAAATCCCAGCATCTTCCCCAAACCCCACTATTTTCATAAAATCCCGAGCATCAGCATCCCCACCCCTTAAAATCCCAGGATTTGTCCCAAAAATCCCATTATTTTCCCCAAATCCTTGACCAGAGCACCATCAGTCATATCCCGTCCCCCAAAATCCCATTTTTCTCACCAAAATCCCAGCATCTTCCCCATAAACCACTATTTTCATAAAATCCTTACCCCGAGCATCAGCATCCCCACCCCTTAAAATCCCAGGATTTGTCCCCAAAATCCCACTATTTTCCCCAAATCCCTGACCAGAGCACCAGCAGTGATATCCTGCTCCCCAAAATCCCAGGTTTTCACCAAAATCCCAGCATCTTCTCCATAAACCACTATTTTCACAAAATCCTTACCCTGAGCATCAGCATCCCTGCCACCCCAAATCCAGGATTTTTCCCAGAAATCCCATTATCTTCCCCAAATCCTTGCCCCAAGCATCACAATTACTACCCCGCCCCCCAAAATACCAGGTTTTTCACCAAAATCCCAGCATCTTTCCTAAAACCACTGTTTTCACAAAATCCTTACCCTGAGTATCAGCGTCCCTGCTACCCCATACCCAGGATTTTTCCCAAAAATCCCATTATTTTCCCCAAATCCTTGCCCAGAGCACCAGCAGTCATATCCTGCCCCCCAAAATCCCATTTTTCTCACCGAAATCCCAGCATCTTCCCCAAACCCCACTATTTTTATAAAATCCTTACCCCGAGCATCAGCATCCCCACCCCTTAAAATCCCAGGATTTGTCCCCAAAATCCCACTATTTTCCCCAAATCCCTGACCAGGGCACCAGCAGTGATATCCTGCTCCCCAAAATCCCAGGTTTTTCACCAAAATCCCAGCATCTTCTCCATAAACCACTATTTTCACAAAATCCTTACCCTGAGCATCAGCATCCCTGCCACCCCAAATCCAGGATTTTTCCCAGAAATCCCATTATCTTCCCCAAATCCTTGCCCCAAGCATCACAATTACTACCCCGCCCCCCAAAATACCAGGTTTTTCACCAAAATCCCAGCATCTTTCCTAAAACCACTGTTTTCACAAAATCCTTACCCTGAGTATCAGCGTCCCTGCTACCCCATACCCAGGATTTTTCCCAAAAATCCCATTATTTTCCCCAAATCCTTGCCCAGAGCACCAGCAGTCATATCCTGCCCCCCAAAATCCCATTTTTCTCACCAAAATCCCAGCATCTTCCCCATAAACCACTATTTTCACAAAATCCTTACCCCGAGCATCAGCATCCCCACCCCTTAAAATCCCAGGATTTGTCCCCAAAATCCCACTATTTTCCCCAAATCCCTGACCAGAGCACCAGCAGTGATATCCTGCTCCCCAAAATCCCAGGTTTTTCACCAAAATCCCAGCATCTTCCCCAAACCCCACTATTTTCATAAAATCCTGAGCATCAGCATCCCCACCCCTTAAAATCCCAGGATTTGTCCCAAAAATCCCATTATTTTCCCCAAATCCTTGACCAGAGCACCATCAGTCATATCCCGCCCCCCAAAATCCCATTTTTCTCACCAAAATCCCAGCATCTTCCCCAAACCCCACTATTTTCATAAAATCCTTACCCCGAGCATCAGCATCCCCACCCCTTAAAATCCCAGGATTTGTCCCCAAAATCCCACTATTTTCCCCAAATCCCTGACCAGAGCACCAGCAGTGATATCCTGCTCCCCAAAATCCCAGGTTTTTCACCAAAATCCCAGCATCTTCCCCATAAACCACTATTTTCACAAAATCCTTACCCTGAGCATCAGCATCCCTGCCACCCCAAATCCAGGATTTTTCCCAGAAATCCCATTATCTTCCCCAAATCCTTGCCCCAAGCATCACAATTACTACCCTGCCCCCCAAAATATCAGGTTTTTCACCAAAATCCCAGCATCTTTCCTAAACCCCACTATTTTCACAAAATCCTTAACCTGAGCATCAGCATCCCCACCCCCCAAATTCCCAGGATTTGTCCCCAAAATTCCACTGTTTTCTCTAAATCTTTGTCCCAAGAACCAGCGTCAGCATTCCCACCCCCCCAAATCCCAGGACTTTTTCCCCAAAATCCCATTATTTTCCCCAAATCTTTTCCCCAAGCATCAGCGTCACTACCCTCCTCCCCCAAATCCCAGGATTTTCCCCAAAACCCCATTATTTTTCCCCAAATCCTGAGCCCCGGGGCGAGGGAGGCCATAGAACACTGAGGGGAGGGGGGAGAAGAGCAACCGAAACGCTCATTTCCGGCCTTTTTACCCCAAAACAAGAGCGATGACGTCAGCGCTGAGGCAGCTGCAGGGACCGCAATTAAATCCCCGAGGTAAAGAAACGATCAAGGGAGAGCAATTAAATAATTAAGCCCCAAGAAGCGACGAGGGCACCGCGGAGCTGGCAATTAAGTAATTAAGGCTGAAGAATTAATGAGGGCTGGGAAGAGCCCGCAATTAATTAGTTTGGTTTAAAAACCCACAGAGATAAGGGGGTTCTGCAGTGATTGCAATTAAATTAATTAGTGTATATAATTAATCAGGGCTCGGCAGAGATTTTAATTAAAAAAAACAGGGCAAATAAATGATAAGGGCTCTGCAGTGATTGCAATTAAATTAATTAGGGCAAATAAATGATCAGGGCTCCGGAGAGATTGGAATTAAATTAATCAGGGTTTATAATTAATCAGGGCTCTGCAGAGATTGCAATAAATTAATTAGGGCAAATAAATGATCAGGGCTCCGGAGAGATTGGAATTAAATTAATCAGGGTTTGTAATTAATCAGGGCTCTGCAGAGATTGCAATAAATTAATTAGGGTAAATAAAGCATCAGGGCTCAACAGAGGTTGGAAATAAATTAATCAGGGTTTGTAATTAATCAGGGCTCTGCAGAGATTTTAATTAAAGAAATCAGGGCAAATAAATGATAAGGGCTCTGCAGTGATTGCAATTAAATTAATTAGAGCAAATAAATGATCAGGGCTCCAGAGAGATTGGAATTAAATTAATCAGGGTTTATAATTAATCAGGGCTCTGCAGAGATTGCAATTAAAGAAATCAGGGCCAATTAGTGATCAGGGTTCTACAGAGCTTGCAGTTAAATTAATCAGGGTATATAATTAATCAGGGGTCTGCAGAGATTGCAATTAAAGAAATCAGTGTAAAAAAATTATAAGGGCTCTATAGGGATTGGAATTAAATTAATCAGGGTATATAATTAATCAGGGCTCGGCAGAGATTGCAATTAAAGAAATCAGGGCAAATAAATGATAAGGGCTCTGCAGTGATTGCAATTAAATTAATTAGAGCAAATAAATGATCAGGGCTCCAGAGAGATTGGAATTAAATTAATCAGGGTTTGTAATTAATCAGGGCTCTGCAGAGATTGCAATAAATTAATTAGGGTAAATAAAGCATCAGGGCTCAACAGAGGTTGGAAATAAATTAATCAGGGTTTATAATTAATCAGGGCTTATAATTAATCAGGGCTCTGCAGAGATTGCAATTAATTAATTACTGTGTAAATAAAGTATCAGGGCACTGCAGAGCTTGCAATTAAAGAAATCAGTGCAAATAAATGATCAGGGCACTGCAGTGATTGCAATTAAATTAATCAGGGTAAATTAGTTATCAGGGCACTGCAGAGACTACAATTAATTAATTCAGTGTAAATAAATTATCAGGACACTGTAGAGATTGTAATTAAATTAATTAGGGTAAATAAGTCCTCAGGGCGCTGCAGAGATTGCAATTAAATTAATTAGAGTATATAATTAATCAGGGCCCTGCAGAGATTTTAATTAAAGAAATCAGTGCAATTAAATGATAAGGGCTCTGCAGAGATTGCAATTAAATTAATTAGGGCAAATAATTCATCAGGGTGCTGCAGGGATTTAGTTGCAATTAATCAGGGTAAATAAATGATCAGGGCTCTGCAGAGCTTACAATTAAATAATTCCGTCTAACGAAGATATAAGGGCTCACTGCAGTGATTGCAATTAAATTGATCAGTATAAAGCTGATAAAGATTGCAACTAATTAATTCAAAGTACAGAATTGATGAGGGCACGGCAGAGATTGCAATTAAGTAATTCGGCGAAGATAAGTGATCAGGGCCCGGCAGTGACTGTAATTAATTAATTCACCATAAATGAGCGATCAGGGCCCTGCAGCCACTGCAATTAAATAATTCAGAGACCTTGTAATTAAACAACCCCGCGTTCATCTGCGATTAATTCCCTGGAGACACCCCAATTAAAAAAAAAAAATAATCAGGGCATATCAGCCATAAACTCCCTCGAGACCCTTTAATTAATTAATTCTCTGCGCAGCTGCGATTAATTCCCTGGAGATGCCGTGATTAAACAACTCGCCTCACACCTGCAATTAATTCCCTAGAGAAAGGGCAATTAATTAATTTGGCGCGCACCTGCCGTTAATTCCCTGGAGTAAATGTAATTAATTAATTTGACATACACCCGCCATTAATTCCCTGGGGAAAGGGTAATTAATAAATTGGGTGCCCACCTGCAATTAAATTCCCTGGGGACATTGTAATTAAGCAACTCGGCTTACACATGCAATTAGTTCCCTGGGGTAAAGGTAATTAATTAATTTGACATACACCCGCCATTAATTCCCTGGGGAAAGGGGGTAATTAATTAATTCACTGCCCACCTGCGATTAATTCCCCTGAGATTCCCCCCACAATTAAACAACTGGGCGCAAACAAGTGATGGCAATTAAGGAATTGGGTTTGACGAGCAGAGATTTGCAATTAAAACACCCCGCCGGGGGCTGGGAGGAGGAGATGGTGGGGGAGGGGGTGGGATTTGCATGGGAGGGGTCCCGCCCCCCACCCCGGGGCCTTTAAAAACCCCCGGGTCCCACCATGGAGGCACCATCCCCGGCGTCCTCTTCCCCCCTTCAAACCCTTCCTCTTCTCTTCCCACCATGGGCGCCCACTTGGCCACCACCTTCCTCCTCCTCCTGGCCGCCCTCCCAGGTAGGACCCCAACTCCCCGCCATTGACACCCCCCTCCCCGGGCGCGGAGATGGGGGAGCGAGCGATGGCAGGACCTCGGGGGTGACTCAATTCTCTCCTTCCTTTCTCCCTCCCCAGGGCTGCGGGCGGCCGTGGAGCTGGTGGAGTCCGGAGGGGGCCTCCAGACACCCGGGGGGTCCCTCACCCTCCGCTGCAAGGGCTCCGGATTCACCTTCAGCAGCAACAGCATGGAATGGGTGCGACAGGCGCCCGGGAAGGGGCTGGAGTGGGTCGCGGGTATTACCAGCAGTGGTAGTAGCACCTACTACGCGTCGTCGGTGAAGGGGCGCTTCACCATCTCCAGGGACAACTCCCAGAGCACGGTCACGCTGCAGATGAACAGCCTCAAGGCCGAGGACACGGCCACCTACTACTGCGCCAAAGCTGCTGCTCACGGTGGCCCCGGCCCCGCTCCTGGCTGGCCAAAAACCGATGGGGGTATTGAAGGTGGTCACGGTTGATGGCTGCATTCGCCACGCTTGAGCAGGTGCAGATGGTGCCTCAGGGCTTCCCTTGGCGGGTGCGCTCCGTGGGTGGCAGCCAAGAGCCATTCGAGGAGCTCAGACCCATGGAAAGAGCCTTTCGAGGAGCTCAGGCCCCTTTATGTGGTGGCCAAGAGCTTTTCGTGATGGCCAAGAGCCTTTGAGGGAGCCCAGACCCTTTGCAAGAGCCTTTCGAGGAGCTCAGGCCCCTTTTCGTGGTGGCCAAGAGCCTTTGCAAGAGCCTTTCGAGGAGCTCAGGCCCCTTTATGTGGTGGCCAAGAGCTTTTCGTGATGGCCAAGAGCCTTTGAAGGAGCCCAGACCCTTTGCAAGAGCCTTTCGAGGAGCTCAGGCCCTTTTTCGTGGTGGCCAAGAGCTTTTTGTGGTGGCCAAGAGCCTTTGCAAGAGCCTTTCAAGGAGCTCAGGCCCCTTTATGTGGTGGCCAAGAGCTTTTTGTGGTGGCCAAGAGCCTTTGCAAGAGCCTTTCGAGGAGCTCAGGCCCCTTTATGTGGTGGCCAAGAGCTTTTCGTGATGGCCAAGAGCCTTTGAAGGAGCCCAGACCCTTTGCAAGAGCCTTTCGAGGAGCTCAGGCCCCTTTTCGTGGTGGCCAAGAGCTTTTTGTGGTGGCCAAGAGCCTTTGCAAGAGCCTTTCGAGGAGCTCAGGCCCCTTTTTGTGATGGCCAAGAGCCTTTGAAGGAGCCCAGACCCTTTGCAAGAGCCTTTTGAGGAGCTCAGGCCCCTTTTCGTGGTGGCCAAGAGCTTTTTGTGGTGGCCAAGAGCCTTTGCAAGAGCCTTTCGAGGAGCTCAGGCCCCTTTATGTGGTGGCCAAGAGCTTTTCATGATGGCCAAGAGCCTTTGAAGGAGCCCAGACCCTTTGCAAGAGCCTTTCGAGGAGCTCGGGCCCCTTTTCGTGGTGGCCAAGAGCTTTTCGTGATGGCCAAGAGCCTTTGAAGGAGCCCAGACCCTTTGCAAGAGCCTTTTGAGGAGCTCAGGCCCCTTTTCGTGGTGGCCAAGAGCTTTTTGTGGTGGCCAAGAGCCTTTGCAAGAGCCTTTTGAGGAGCTCAGGCCCCTTTGTGTGGTGGCCCAAGAGCCTTTGAAGGAGCCCAGACCCCTTTTCATGGTGGCCAAGAGACTTTGGAGGAGCTCAGAACAACAGTGTTGTGGCCAAGAGCCTTTGGAGGAGCTCAAACCCCTTTGCAAGGCCCCTTGCATGGTGGCCAAGTGCCTTTGAATGACCTCATACCATTTATGTGGTGGCCAAGAGCCTTTGAAGGATCCCAGACCCCTTTTCATGGTGGCCAAGAGCCTTTGAAGGATCCCAGACCCCTTTTCATGGTGGCCAAGAGCCTTTGAAGGAGCCCACACCCTTTGTGTGGTGGCCCAAGACCCTTTGAAGGAGCCCACACCCTTTGCAAGGGCCGTTCAAGGAGCTCAGCCCCCTTTTCATGGTGGCCAAGAGCCTTTGAAGGAGACCAGACCCTTGGCAAGAGTCTTTTGAAGAGCTCAGGCCCCTTTATGCAGTGGCCACGAGCTTTTCGTGGTGGCCAAGAGCTTTTGAAGGAGCCCGGACCCCATTTCATGGTGGCCAAGAGCCTTTGAATGAGCTCAGACCCCATTTCATGGTGGCCAAGAGCCTTTGAAGGAGCCCGGACCCCTTTTCATGGTGGCCTAGAGATTTTGGAGGAGCTCAGACCCCTTTGTTTGGTGGCCAAGAGCTTTTGAAGGAGCCCAGACCCCTTTTCGTGGTGGCCAAGAGCCTTTGAAGGAGCCCACACCCTTTGCAAGAGCCGTTCAAGGAGCTCAGCCCCCTTTTCATGGTGGCCAAGAGCCTTTGAAGGAGACCAGACCCTTGGCAAGAGTCTTTTGAAGAGCTCAGGCCCCTTTATGCAGTGGCCACGAGCTTTTCGTGGTGGCCAAGAGCTTTTGAAGGAGCCCGGACCCCATTTCATGGTGGCCAAGAGCCTTTGAATGAGCTCAGACCCCATTTCATGGTGGCCAAGAGCCTTTGAAGGAGCCCGGACCCCTTTTCATGGTGGCCTAGAGATTTTGGAGGAGCTCAGACCCCTTTGTTTGGTGGCCAAGAGCCTTTGAAGGAGCCCAGACCCCTTTTCATGGTGGCCAAGAGCCTTTGAAGGAGCCCACACCCTTTGCAAGAGCCGTTCAAGGAGCTCAGCCCCCTTTTCATGGTGGCCAAGAGCCTTTGAAGGAGCCCGGACCCCTTTTCATGGTGGCCTAGAGATTTTGGAGGAGCTCAGACCCCTTTGTTTGGTGGCCAAGAGCTTTTGAAGGAGCCCAGACCCCATTTCATAGAATCATAGAATGTTTGGAGTTGGAAGGGACCTTAAAGATCACCGAGTTCCAACCCCCCTGCCCTGGGCAGGGACACCTCCCACTAGAGCAGGTTGCTCAAAGCCCCATCCAGCCTGGCCTTCAACCCCTCCAGGGATGGGGCATCCACAACTTCCCCGGGCAACCTGTTCCAGTGCCTCACCACCCTCACAGCAAAGAATTTCTTTCTGGTATCTCATCTAAATCTCCCCTCTTCCAGTTTAAAACCATTACCCCTTGTCCTGTCACTCCATCTCCTGACAAAGAGTCCCTCTCCGGCTCTCCTGGAGGCTCCCTTCAGATATTGGAAGGCTGCTGTGAGGTCTCCCCGGAGCCTTCTCTTCTCCAGGCTGAACAACCCCAGCTCTCTCAGCCTGTCTTCATTAGGGGAGGTGCTCCATCTCTCTGATCATCTTCGTGGCCCTCTGCCGGACCCGTTCCAACAGGTCCATGTCCTTCCTGTGTCGAGGACTCCAAAGCTGGACACAGTGCTCCAGGTGGGGTCTCACGAGCGCAGAGTAGAGGGGTAGAATCACCTCCCGCGACCTGCTGGCCACGCTTCTCTTGATGCAGCCCAGGATGGGGTTGGCTTTCTGGGCTGCCCAGCGCGCGTTGCCGGCTCATGTTGAGCTTCTCATCCACCAACACCCCCAAGTCCTTCTCCTCAGGGCTGCTCTCCAGTCCATTCTCCGCCCAACCTGTATCTGTGCCTGGGATTGCCACCTCCCAGGTGCAGGACCCTGCACTTGGCCTGGTTGAACTTCACGCGATTTGCACGAGCCCATCTCTCCAGCCTGTCCAGGTCCCTCTGGACGGCATCCCTTCCCTCCAACGTGTCGACCGCGCCACCGAGCTTGGTGTCGTCGGCAAACTTGCTGAGGGTGTCCCACTGTCCGTGTCTCCGACAAAGATGTTGAACAGCACTGGTCCCGGTACCGACCCCTGAGGAACTCCACTCCTCACTGGCCACCAGTTGGACGTTGAACCGTTGACCACAACCCTTTGAGTGCGGCCATTCAGCCAGTTCCTTTTCCACCGAGTGGTCCATCCATCGAACCCGTGACTTTCCAATTTTGAGACCAGGATGTCGTGCGGGACAGTGTCAATCGCTTTGCATAAGTCCAGGTAGATGACGTCTGTTGCTCTGCCCTTGTCCACCAAGCCATGCCTCTTTTCCACAGTTTTACGGATTTAAGGTGATCTAGATCCCTCTTTTTCACAGTTTTATGGATTTAAAGTGAGGAGGGTCCCACTTTTCCACAATTTTATGGATTTAAGGTGATGTGGATCCCTCTTTTCCACAGTTTTATGGTTATAAATTGAGGGGGTTCCCCTCTATTTCCACAGTTTTACGGACTTAAGGTGATCTAGATCCCTCTTTTCCACAGTTTTACAGATTTAAAGTGAGCGGGGACTCCTCTTTTCCACAGTTTTATGGTTATAAATTGAGGGGGACCCCTCTTTTCCACAGTTTTTTTCATGGTGGCCCAAGAGACTTTGGAGGAGCTCAGACCCACAATGTGGTGGCCAAGAGCCTTTGAAGGAGCTCAAACCCCTTTGCAAGATCCCTTGCATGGTGGCCAAGTGCCTTTGAGGGACCTCATACCAAGAGCCTTTGAAGGAGCCCAGACCCCATTTCATGGTGGCCAAGAGCCTTTGAAAGAGCTCAGACCTTTTGCAAGAGCCTTTTGAGGAGCTCAGACCCACAGCGTGGTGGCCAAGAGCCTTTGGAGGAGCTCAAACCCTTTGTAAGACCCATTGTGTGGTGGCCCAAGAGCCTTTGGAGGAGCCCAGACCCCTTGTGTGGTGGCCCAAGAGCCTTTGGAGGAGCTCAGACCATTGGTAAGAGCCTTTCAAGGAGCTCAGGCCCCTTTCTGTTGTGGCCACAAGCTTTTCATGGTGGCCAAGGGCCTTTGAAGGAGCCCAGACCCATACTGTGGTGGCCAAGAGCCTCTGAAGGAACTCAGACCCTTTGCAAGAGCTTTTGGAGGAGCCCAGACGCCTGGCATGGTGGCCAAGAGCCTCTGAAGGACCACAGGCCCTTGACAAGAGCCTTTGGAGGAGCTCAGATCCCTTTATGTGGTGGCCAAAAGCTTTTCGTGGTGGCCAAGAGCCTTTGAAGGAGCCCAGACCTCTTGTGAGGTGGCCCAGAGCCTTTCAGGGAGCACAACAGGCTCTTAGGACCTGTTTTGCCCCAAATCTGGGCCTGTTTTGCCCTTTATGGCCACTCTCGACCCAAATCTGGGCCTGTTTTGCCCTTCATGGCCATTTTTGACCTAGATCTGGGCCTGCTTTGACATTTATGGCCAATTTTGGCCCAAACCGCTCATGTTACACCATTTATGGCCAGTTTTGTCCCAAATCTGGGTGGGTTTGGCTCTGACGGCCTTCTTTGTCCCAAAATTGAGCAGGATCTGGCTCTTCAGGCCTGTTTTGTCCCAAATCCGGGAAGACCTTTCCTTTTATGGCCATTTTTCCCCTGATTGTGGGGACATTTTCCCCCTTTTAGCCGTTTTTTGTTGCCACAAATCTGGGAATGCTTTTCCCTTTACAACAATTTATGCCTTAAATCTGGGAATATTTTTGCCCTTTCTTTCTCGTTCAGCCCTAAATATTGACATTTCCCTGCACTTCCTGGCTGTTTTTTCCCCAAGTTGGAGGATCTTTTTCTCTTTAGGGATAATTTTTCCCCAAAGAGGGACATTCCTCTTCTCTTCATGGCCATTTTTACCCCAAAATAGGGCTGTATTTGCCCTTTGTAGCTCTTTTGGGAAGAACTATTGGGGTGATTTTGCATTTTATGCCCATTTTTATCAGAGATCTGAGGGTGCTTTTGGCATTTAGACCCAGTTTTGCCATAAATCAATGGATTTTTGTCCCTTTTTAGTGGTATTTTGGGTCAGGGAAGAGAGGATCTGGGGCTGTGGGTGCTGGGGCGTGCGGCCCCGCAGAGGAGGGGGCTGCGCCGGGGGATTTTGTCACCCCCTGTGTCACCGTGGGAGATGATAGTGGTTGTTATGCTTATGCTTGTCACGGTGGTTCATGCCGTGACAAAAACATCCCTTTTCCTCTTTCTGCCCAGTTCTGCAGCAAATCTCCCCCTGCTTTTGCCCTTTTTCCACCTTTTTGCCCCCCGATTTGGGGGCGGCTTTTACCTTCCAGGTGGTTTTGCCCCAACGACGTTGACGCTTTTCCATTTGGAGAAGGTTTTGCCCCAAATCCTGTGACTGTTTTTACCCATTTTGTCCCTTTCTAGGCAAAATATGACGAAGTTTTTGCCCTTTCTTTCCAGAATTGCAGAAATACGGGGCTCTTTTACCTTTTAGGGCCACCTTGACCCCAATTGTCGGGTGGATTTTGCTCTTTTAGGGTCATTTCTCCCCCCAGTATTGGCATTTCTCTCCCTCTTATGGCCATTTTTCCCCAAGTCGGAGGATATTTTACCCTTTAGGGATAATTTTGCCCCAAAAGAGGGACATTCCTCTTCTCTTCATGGCCATTTTTACCCCAAAACAGGGCTGTATTTGCCCTTTGCAGCTCTTTTGCGAAGACATATAGGGGTGATTTTGCTTTTTATGCCCATTTTTAAGGGAGATCTGAGGGTGCTTTTGGCATTTAAACGCACTTTTGCAGCAAATCTGGGGGGTTTTGTCCCTTTTTTCAGGGTATTTTGGGTGAGTGGAGGGAGGATGTGGGCGCTGGGGCGTGCGGCCCCGCAGAGGAGGGGGCTGTGTCGGAGGATTTTGTCACCCCCTGTGTCACCGTGGGAGATGGTGCTGGTGGTGGTTGGGCTCCCACAGTGGTGCAGGTGGTGACAAAAACTGCAGGTCTCACGTCCCCACTGAAAATGGGGATAGTTTCCCTTTTCTGCCCATTTCTGTCCCAAAAGTGGGGGTGGTTTTCCCATTCTCGACCATTTCTGCCCTAAAATGGGCGTTATACCTTTTATTTTCAATTTTGTATCAATTCTAGGCATGGTGTTACCTCTTCTGGCCATTCTTGACCCAAATCTGGGGTTTCTTTCCCTTTTTTGGGTCACTTTTACCCCAAATATTGAGTTTCTGACCCTTTGAGGGTCAATTTTGCCCCAAATCTGGGCGTTCTTTCCCATTCAGGGTCATTTTTTCCCCAGTTCTAGGCTTGCTTTGCCTCTTAGGGAAACTTTTGTGGAACATCTGGGGATGTTTTGACCCTTTCTGGTCAGTTTTGCCCCAAATCTGGGTCTGGTTGTTGGGATTCGGGGCCCTATTCCCCTTTTCTGGCCACTTCTGCATCCAATCTGGGGCTCTTTTGCCCTTTATCCCCATTTTTGTCACCAAATCCTCGCATCCTGGTCCATTTAGGACAGTTTTTGCCATAAATATAGCCTTAATTGCTCCCTTATGGCCCCTTTTTTGCCCCAAATCTGTGCTCCTTTTGGACCTCGGAGCCAGTTCTGCGGCCAATGTGGGGACGTTTTGCCCTTTCTGGCCCTTTTTTGCCCCAAATCGGAGGACATTTTGCCCTCTGGGGCCATTTGTGCCCCGCTATGGGGATAGTTTGTCCTCTAGGGCCAGTTTTGCCCCCACTTTCGGGATGTTTTGCCCTTTATGTCAGGTTTTTCCCCAAATATGTGCATTCTTCTTATTTTTACCATCATTTTGGCCCAAATTCAAGGACGTTTTTGGCTTCTGGGGCTCGTTCAGGAGGAATTTTGAGGCTGTTTTTGCATTTTATAGCCTTTTTTGCCCCCGAGACGAGGCTGCTTTTGCCCTTTATCCCCCGTCCTGCCCCATTATATCGATGCTGTGTCCTTCTGTGGGGGTTTTTGCCCTAAATCTGGGGGGTTTTGTCCCTTTTTGGGGGTATTTTGGGTGAGTGGAGGGAGGATGTGGGGCTGTGGGCGCTGGGGCGTGCGGCCCCGCAGAGGAGGGGGCTGCGCCGGGGGATTTTGTCACCCCCTGTGTCACCGTGGGAGATGCTTGTTGGGGTTATGGTTATCCTCGTTCGTATGTTTGTGCCTATCACGGTGGTTCATGCCGTGACAAAAACATCCCTTTTCCTCTTTCTGCCCAGTTCTGCAGCAAATCTCCCCCTGCTTTTGCCCTTTTCCACCCTTTTCCCCCCCAATTTGGGGGCGGCTTTTACTTTCCAGGTGGTTTTGCCCCAACGACGTTGACGCTTTTCCATTTGGAGAAGGTTTTGCCCCAAGTCCTGGGACTGTTTTTACCCTTTTTGTCCATTTTTAGACCAAATATGATGATGTTTTTGCCCTTTCTTTCCAGAATTGCAGAAATACGGGGCTCTTTTACCTTTTAGGGCCACCTTGACCCCAATTGTAGGGTGGATTTTGCTCTTTTAGGGTCATTTCTCCCCCCAGTATTGGCATTTCTCTCCCTCTTATGGCCATTTTTCCCCAAGTCGGAGGATATTTTGCCCTTTAGGGATAATTTTTCCCCAAAGAGGGACATTCCTCTTCTCTTCATGGCCATTTTTACCCCAAAACAGGGCTGTATTTGCCCTTTGCAGCTCTTTTGCGAAGACATATAGGGGTGATTTTGCATTTTATGCCCATTTTTAATGGAGATCTGAGGGTGCTTTTGGCATTTAAACGCACTTTTGCAGCAAATCTGGGGGGTTTTGTCCCATTTTGGGTGTATTTTGGGTGAGTGGAGGGAGGATGTGGGCGCTGGGGCGTGCGGCCCCGCAGAGGAGGGGGCTGTGTCGGAGGATTTTGTCACCCCCTGTGTCACCGTGGGAGATGGTGCTGGTGGTGGTTGGGCTCCCACAGTGGTGCAGGTGGTGACAAAAACTGCAGGTCTCACGTCCCCACTGAAAATGGGGATAGTTTCCCTTTTCTGCCCATTTCTGTCCCAAAAGTGGGGGTGGTTTTCCCATTCTCGACCATTTCTGCCCTAAAATGGGCGTTATACCTTTTATTTTCAATTTTGTATCAATTCTAGGCATGGTGTTACCTCTTCTGGCCATTCTTGACCCAAATCTGGGGTTTCTTTCCCTTTTTTGGGTCACTTTTACCCCAAATATTGAGTTTCTGACCCTTTGAGGGTCAATTTTGCCCCAAATCTGGGCGTTCTTTCCCATTCAGGGTCATTTTTTCCCCAGTTCTAGGCTTGCTTTGCCTCTTAGGGAAACTTTTGTGGAACATCTGGGGATGTTTTGACCCTTTCTGGTCAGTTTTGCCCCAAATCTGGGTCTGGTTGTTGGGATTCGGGGCCCTATTCCCCTTTTCTGGCCACTTCTGCATCCAATCTGGGGCTCTTTTGCCCTTTATCCCCATTTTTGTCACCAAATCCTCGCATCCTGGTCCATTTAGGACAGTTTTTGCCATAAATATAGCATTAATTGCTCCCTCATGGCCCCTTTTTTGCCCCAAATCTGTGCTCCTTTTGGACCTCGGAGCCAGTTCTGCGGCCAATGTGGGGACGTTTTGCCCTTTCTGGCCCTTTTTTGCCCCAAATCGGAGGACATTTTGCCCTCTGGGGCCATTTGTGCCCCGCTATGGGGATAGTTTGTCCTCTAGGGCCAGTTTTGCCCCCACTTTCGGGATGTTTTGCCCTTTATGTCAGGTTTTTCCCCAAATATGTGCATTCTTCTTATTTTTACCATCATTTTGGCCCAAATTCAAGGACGTTTTTGGCTTCTGGGGCTCGTTCAGGAGGAGTTTTGAGGCTGTTTTTGCATTTTATAGCCTTTTTTGCCCCCGAGACGAGGCTGCTTTTGCCCTTTATCCCCCGTCCTGCCCCATTATATCGATGCTGTGTCCTTCTGTGGGGGTTTTTGCCCTAAATCTGGGGGGTTTTGTCCCTTTTTGGGGGTATTTTGGGTGAGTGGAGGGAGGATGTGGGGCTGTGGGCGCTGGGGCGTGCGGCCCCGCAGAGGAGGGGGCTGCGCCGGGGGATTTTGTCACCCCCTGTGTCACCGTGGGAGATGGTAGTGGTTGGGGTTATGATCCTCACGGTGGTTCATGCCGTGACAAAAACATCCCTTTTCCTCTTTCTGCCCAGTTCTGCAGCAAATCTCCCCCTGCTTTTGCCCTTTTTCACTCTTTTTCCCCCGATTTGGGGGCGGCTTTTACCTTCCAGGTGGTTTTGCCCCAACGACGTTGACGCTTTTCCATTTGGAGAAGGATTTTTGCCCCCCAAATCCTGGGATGATTTTGCCCTTTCTGGGCATTTCTGGACCAAAGCTGGGCATGTTTTCCTTTTACCACCCTTTTCTCCCTAAATCTGGCAATTTTTAACCCTTAATTGTTGCTTTTTCAGGAACTCTGGGGATGTTTTGCCCATAGTCTCCAATTTTGCACCAAATCTGGGCGCTTTCCCTCTCTGGTCCCTTTTTGACCCAAGCCTAGGGATGCTTTGCCTCTTTTTGACCACTTTTGACCCAAATCTGGGCCTCCTTTGGCTCTTTGGGCCCATTTTGGCCCAAAAAGTGGCTCCGAGTTTGGCTATTATCCGATTGTTTCACCTAATTTGGGCCAATTTCCCCTTTCTGGCCCCTTTTGCAGTGAATCTGGGGTTGCTTTGAAGCTTTATTTCCATTTTTGCTCCAAATAGTGGCCTCTTCTCTTCTCTTTGGCTATTTTTGCCCCGATACGTAGAGGTTTTGGCCCAAAATGTAGAGGTTTTGCCCCAAGATGCTCGGATTTTGTCCTCCAGGGCCAGTTTTGCCCCAAATCCGAGGACGGTTTTCCTTTTAGAGAATGTTTTGCCTTAAACCTGGGGCTGTTTCACCCCAAGGCGTTGGGATTTTTGGCCCCTTACGGCCATTTTTGCTCCAAATACGGTCCCGCTTTGGCCTTTTGGGTCTCGTTCCACCCCAAACCTGGGGCTGTTTTGCCTTCTGTGGCCGCTTTGGCCCCAGTTTGGGGCCGTTCTGCCATTTAGGGCTGGATTTGTCCAAGAGAAACACACCATTTTTTTCCTTTTTCAATATTTGGGCCCAAATGGGATGGTGGTTTTTTCTTGTGGTTCCAATTCCGCAGGAAATTTGGGGTTGTTTTGTCTTCTAATGCCCTTTTTGCCCCCGAGATGAGGATCCTTTTCCATTTTATCCCCTTTTCTGCCCCAATCTGGGGATGCTTTTTCCTTCTGTGCGGATTTTCACAGCAAATCTGGGTGGGTTTTAACGTTTATGCCCGATTTTTCCCCTAAATCTCGGATTTTTTCCCTTTGTTAAGGGTATTTTGGGTTTTTTTTTGGTTTTGCCCCAAATCCTGGGACTGTTTTTACCCGTTTTGTCTTTTTTCAGGCCAAATACGATGATGTTTTTGCCCTTTCTTTCCAGAATTGCAGAAATACGGGGCTCTTTTACCTTTTAGGGCCACCTTGACCCCAATTGTCGGGTGCATTTTGCTCTTTTAGGGTCATTTCTCCCCCCAGTATTGGCATTTCTCTCCCTCTTATGGCCATTTTTTCCCCAAGTCCGAGGATATTTTGCCCTTTAGGGGTAATTTTGCCCCAAAGAGGGACATTGCTCTTCTCTTCATGGCCATTTTTACCCCAAAACAGGGCTGTGTTTGCCCTTTGCAGCTCTTTTGGGAAGAACTATTGGGGTGATTTTGCATTTTATGCCCATTTTTAACAGAGATCTGAGGGTGCTTTTGGCATTCACTCCCAGTTTTGCAGTAAATCTGGTTTTTTTTCCCCTTTTCAGGGTATTTTGGGTGAGTGGGGGGAGGATCTGGGGCTGTGGGCGCTGGGGCGTGCGGCCCCGCAGAGGAGGGGGCTGCGCCGGGGGATTTTGTCACCCCCTGTGTCACCGTGGGAGATGGTGCTGGTGGTGGTTGGGCTCCCACAGTGGTGCAGGTGGTGACAAAAACTGCAGGTCTCATGTCCCCAGTGAAAATGGGGACTGTTTCCCTTTTCTGCCCATTTCTGTCCCAAAGGTGGGGATGGTTTTCCCATTCTCGACCATTTCTGCCCTAAAACAAGCACCATTTACCTTTTATTTTCAATTTTAAATCAGTTCTAGGCATGGTGTTACCTCTTCTGGCCATTCTTGACCCAAATCTGGGGTTTCTTTCCCTTTTTTGGGTCAGTTTCGCCCCAAATATTGGGGTTTCTGACCCTTTGAGGGTCAATTTTGCCCCAAATCTGGGCATTCTTTCCCTTTTAGGGTCATTTTTTCCCCAGATCTGGGCTTGCTTTGCCTCTTAGGGAAACTTTTGTGGAACATCTGAGGACGGTTTTAACCTTTTAGGGTCAGTTTTGCCTCAAATCTGGGTCTGGTTGTTGGGATTCGGGGCCCTTTTCCCCTTTTCTGGCCACTTCTGCATCCAATCTGGGGCTCTTTTGCCCTTTATCCCCATTTTTGTCACCAAATCCTCGCATCCTGGTCCATTTCGGACATTTTTTGCCATAAATATAGCCTTAATTGCTCCCTTATGGCCCCTTTTTTGCCCCAAATCTGTGCTCCTTTTGGACCTCGGAGCCAGTTCTGCAGCCAATGTGGGGACGTTTTGCCCCTTCTGGCCCTTTTTTGCCCCAAATCGGAGGACATTTTGCCCTCTGGGGCCATTTGTGCCCCGCTATGGGGATAGTTTGTCCTCTAGGGCCAGTTTTGCCCCCAATTTCGGGATGTTTTGCCCTTTATGTTTGTTTTTTCCCCAAATATGTGCATTCTTCTTATTTTTACCATCATTTTGGCCCAAATTCAAGGACGTTTTTGGCGTTTGGGGCTCGTTCAGGAGGAATTTTGAGGCTGTTTTTTGCATTTTACTGCCTTTTTTGCCCCCGAGACGAGGCTGCTTTTGCCCTTTATCCCCCGTCCTGCCCCATTATATCGATGCTGTGTCCTTCTGTGGGGGTTTTTGTCCTAAATCTGGGGGGTTTTGTCCCTTTTTTGGTGGTATTTTGGGTGAGTGGAGGGAGGATCTGGGGCTGTGGGCGCTGGGGCGTGCGGCCCCACAGAGGAGGGGGCTGCGCCGGGGGATTTTGTCACCCCCTGTGTCACCGTGGGAGATGGTACTGGTTGTTGGGGTTATGCTTGTCACGGTGGTTCATGCCGTGACAAAAACATCCCTTTTCCTCTTTCTGCCCAGTTCTGCAGCAAATCTCCCCCTGCTTTTGCCCTTTTTCACTCTTTTTCCCCCCGATTTGGGGGCGGCTTTTACCTTCCAGGTGGTTTTGCCCCAACGACGTTGACGCTTTTCCATTTGGAGAAGGATTTCCCCAAAATCCTGGGACTGTTTTTACCTGTTTTGTCCCTTTTTAGGCCAAATATGACGATGTTTTTGCCCTTTCTTTCCAGAATTGCAGAAATACGGGGCTCTTTTACCTTTTAGGGCCACCTTGACCCCAATTCTAGTGTGGATTTTGCTCTTTAGGGTCATTTCTCCCCCCAGTATTGGCATTTCTCTCCCTCTTATGGCCATTTTTTCCCCAAGTCCGAGGATATTTTGCCCTTTAGGGATAATTTTTCCCCAAAGAGGGACATTGCTCTTCTCTTCATGGCCATTTTTACCCCAAAACAGGGCTGTGTTTGCCCTTTGCAGCTCTTTTGGAAAGAACTATTGGGGTGATTTTGCATTTTATGCCCATTTTTAACAGAGATCTGAGGGTGCTTTTGCCATTTAGACTCAGTTTTGCCATAAATCAATGGATTTTTGTCCCTTTTTTCAGGGTATTTTGGGTGAGTGGAGGGAGGATGTGGGGCTGTGGGCGCTGGGGCGTGCGGCCCCGCAGAGGAGGGGGCTGCGCCGGGGGATTTTGTCACCCCCTGTGTCACAGTGGGAGATGGTACTTGTTATACTGGTGGTTATGCTTGTGCTCCTCACGGTGGTTCATGCCGTGACAAAAACATCCCTTTTCCTCTTTCTGCCCAGTTCTGCAGCAAATCTCCCTCTGCTTTTGCCCTTTTTCACCCTTTTTCCCCCCGATTTGGGGGCGGCTTTTACCTTCCAGGTGGTTTTGCCCCAACGACGTTGACGCTTTTCCATTTGGAGAAGGATTTTTGCCCCCCAAATCCTGGGATGATTTTGCCCTTTCTGGCCATTTCTGGACCAAAGCTGGGCATGGTTTCCTTTTACCACCCTTTTCTCCCTAAATCTGGCAATTTTTAACCCTTAATTGTTGCTTTTTCAGGAACTCTGGGTATGTTTTGCCCCATGTCTCCGATTTTGCACCAACTCCGGGCGCTTTCCCTCTCTGGTCCCTTTTTGACCCAAGCCTAGGGATGCTTTGGCTCTTTTTGACAAGTTCTTGCTTGAATCTGGCCCTGCTTTGACATTTATGGCCAATTTTGCCCCAAACTGCTCAAGTTTCACCATTTATGGCCAGTTTTGTCCCAAACCTGGGTGGGTTTGGCTCTGACAGCCTACTTTGTCCCAAAACTGAGCAGGATCTGGCTCTTCAGGCCTGTTTTGTCCCAAATCCGGGAAGACCTTTCCTTTTATGACCATTTTTCCCCTGACTGTGGGGACATTTTCCCCCTTTTAGCCGTTTTTTGTTGCCCCAAATCTGGGAATGCTTTTCCCTTTACAACAATTTATGCCTTAAATTTGGGAATATTTTTACCCTTTCTTTCTCGTTCGGCCCTAAATATTGACATTTCCCTGCACTTCCTGGCCGTTTTTGACTCAAGTCAGGGGATATTTTTTCGTTTTAGGGATAATTTTTCCCCAAAGAGGGACATTCCTCTTCTCTTCATGGCCATTTTTACCCCAAAACAGGGCTGTGTTTGCCCTTTGCAGCTCGTTTGGGAAGAACTATTGGGGTGATTTTGCATTTGATGCCCATTTTTAAGGGAGATCTGAGGGTGCTTTTGGCATTTAGACCCAGTTTTGCAGTAAATCTGGGGGTTTTTTTCCCCTTTTCAGGGTATTTTGGGTGAGTGGAGGGAGGATGTGGGGCTGTGGGCGCTGGGGCGTGCGGCCCCACAGAGGAGGGGGCTGCGCCGGGGGATTTTGTCACCCCCTGTGTCACCGTGGGAGATGGTTGTGGTGGTGCTAATGCTCCTCACGGTGGTTCGTGGTGTGACAGTAACGTGGTGGGGGCTCAGCTTCCCGGGGGACCAGCCCCCCCGTTCCCTCTTCCCCTTCCCGGCCCCTTCCCCAGGGGGTGGATTTCCTTTTGGGGCCTCTTTTCCCCTCAAGCTACAGATGGTTTTACCATCTATTGCCAGTTTTTCAGCAATTCTGAGCATGGTTTGGCCCTTTTTCTGCCAGTTTTGCCCCAAATCTGGGCCTCCTTTGGTCTCGTGGGCCATTCTGGACCCAAATCTGGGCACGTTTTGCCCCTTTGGGCCAGTTTGAACCCAAATCTGGGGGTGCTTTGGCTCTTCTGGACATTCTTGACCCAAACCAGGGAATACTTTGGCCCTTTGTGGCCACTTTTGCCCAAAATCTGGGCTGGATTTGGCTCTTGGGGTCAGTTTTGACCAATATCTAGCCATGCTTTGGCCCATTTGGGCCCATTTTGACCCAAATCTGGCCATGCTTTGGCCTATTTCGGCCATTTTCTCCCAGAACTGGGAAGGCTTTGGCTCTTTGGGCCGTTCTTGACCCAAATCTTGGGGTCCTTTGCCCTTTCTGGCCAGTTTCACCCCAAACCAGGGCATGCACTGGCTCTTGCGACCACTTTCGACCCAAATCTCCGCCTTCCTTGCCCACTTTTGACCCAAATCTGGGATTTCTTTTCCATTTATGACCATTTCTTCCCTAAACATGGAGATATTTTCCCTCTTTGGGCCAGTTTTTGCCCCAAATCTGGGGATGCTTTTCCCTTTACAACTATTTATGCCCAATATTTGGGAATGGTTTTGCCCTTTCTGCCCCCTTTTAGACCCCAAACTAGAACAGTTTGGCCCGTTCTAGACACTTTTCCACCAGAATATTGGCATTTCTCTGCCTTTTCTGGCTGTTTTTGCCCCAAATCGGGAAAAGTCTTGCCCCTGATGGCTAATTTTGCCCTGGAGAGGAGCATTTCTCTGCCTTTTCTGGCCCTTTTAGCCCCAGAACGGGGCTGTATTTGCCCTTTACAGCTCTTTGAGGAAGAAAGACTGGGGCAGGTTTTGCTCTTCATGGCTGTTTTGCCCCCCCCGATTGGGATTTTTTGGCCGTTTTGGGGTATTTTGGGTGAGTGGAGGGAGGATGTGGGGCTGTGGGCGCTGGGGCGTGTGGCCCCGCAGAGGAGGGGGCTGCGCCGGGGGATTTTGTCACCCCCTGTGTCACCGTGGGAGCTGGTACTTGTTATACTGGTGGTTATGCTTGTGCTCCTCACGGTGGTTCATGCCGTGACAAAAACATCCCTTTTCCTCTTTCTAACCAGTTCTGCAGCAAATCTCCCCCTGCTTTTGCCCTTTTTCACCCTTTTTCCCCCGATTTGGGGGCGGCTTTTACCTTCCAGGTGGTTTTGCCCCAACGACGTTGACGCTTTTCCATGTGGAGAAGGATTTTTGCCCCCCAAATCCTGGGATGATTTTGCCCTTTCTGGCCATTTCTGGACCAAAGCTGGGCATGGTTTCCTTTTACCACCCTTTTCTCCCTGAATCTGGCAATTTTTAACCCTTAATTGTTGCTTTTTCAGGAACTCTGGGTATGTTTTGCCCCATGTCTCCGATTTTGCACCAAATCTGGGCGCTTTCCCTCTCTGGTCCCTTTTTGACCCAAGCCTAGGGATGCTTTGGCTCTTTTTGACAAGTTCTTGCTTGAATCTGGCCCTGCTTTGACATTTATGGCCAATTTTGCCCCAAACTGCTCAAGTTTCACCATTTATGGCCAGTTTTGTCCCAAACCTGGGTGGGTTTGGCTCTGACAGCCTACTTTGTCCCAAAACTGAGCAGGATCTGGCTCTTCAGGCCTGTTTTGTCCGAAATCCAGGAAGACCTTTCCTTTTATGACCATTTTTCCCCTGATTGTGGGGACATTTTCCCCCTTTTAGCCATTTTTTGTTGCCCCAAATCTGGGAATGCTTTTCCCTTTACAACAATTTATGCCTTAAATTTGGGAATATTTTTGCCCTTTCTTGCTCGTTCGGCCCTAAATATTGACATTTCCCTGCACTTCCAGGCCGTTTTTGACTCAAGTCAGGGGATATTTTGCCTTTTAGGGATAATTGTGCCCCAAAGAGGGACATTCTCTTCTCTTCATGGCCATTTTTATCCGAAAACAGGGCTGTATTTGCCCTTTGCAGCTCTTTTGGGAAGAACTTTTGGGGTTATTTTGCACTTTATGCCCATTTTTAACGGAGATCTGAGGGTGCTTTTGAAATTTAGACCCAATTTTGCAGTAAATCTGTTTGTTTTTTTCCCCTTTTCAGGGTATTTTGGGTGAGTGGGGGGAGGATCTGGGGCTGTGGGTGCTGGGGCGTGCGGCCCCGCAGAGGAGGGGGCTGCGCCGGGGGATTTTGTCACCCCCTGTGTCACCGTGGGAGATGGTGCTGGTGGTTGGGCTCCCACAGTGGTGCAGGTGGTGACAAAAACTGCAGGTCTCATGTCCCCAGTGAAAATGGGGACTGTTTCCCTTTTCTGCCCATTTCTGTCCCAAAGGTGGGGATGGTTTTCCCATTCTGGACCATTTCTGCCCTAAAACAAGCACCATTTACCTTTTATTTTCAATTTTAAATCAGTTCTAGGCATGGTGTTACCTCTTCTGGCCATTCTTGACCCAAATCTGGGGTTTCTTTCCCTTTTTTGGGTCAGTTTCGCCCCAAATACTGGGGTTTCTGACCGTTTGAGGGTCAATTTTGCCCCAAATCTGGGCGTTCTTTCCCATTCAGGGTCATTTTTTCCCCAGATCTGGGCTTGCTTTGCCTCTTAGGGAAACTTCTGTGGAACATCTGGGGATGTTTTGACCCTTTCTGGTCAGTTTTGCCCCAAATCTGGGTCTGGTTGTGGGATTCGGGGCCCTTTTCCCCTTTTCTGGCCACTTCTGCATCCAATCTGGGGCTCTTTTGCCCTTTATCCCCATTTTTGTCACCAAATCCTCGCATCCTGGTCCATTTAGGACATTTTTTGCCATAAATATAGCCTTAATTGCTCCCTTATGGCCCCTTTTTTTGCCCCAATTCTGTGCTCCTTTTGGACCTCGGAGCCAGTTCTGCAGCCAATGTGGGGACGTTTTGCCCTTTCTGGCCCTTTTTTGCCCCAAATCGGAGGACATTTTGCCCTCTGGGGCCATTTGTGCCCCGCTATGGGGATAGTTTGTCCTCTAGGGCCAGTTTTGCCCCCACTTTCGGGATGTTTTGCCCTTTATGTCGGGTTTTACCCCAAATATGTGCATTCTTCTTATTTTTACCATCATTTTGGCCCAAATTCAAGGAGGTTTTTGGCTTCTGGGGCTCATTCAGGAGGAATTTTGAGGCTGTTTTTGCATTTTACTGCCTTTTTTGCCCCCGAGACGAGGCTGCTTTTGCCCTTTATCCCCCGTCCTGCCCCATTATATCGATGCTGTGTCCTTCTGTGGGGGTTTTTGTCCTAGATCTGGGGGGTTTTGTCCATTTTTTGGGGTATTTTGGGTGAGTGGAGGGAGGATCTGGGGCTGTGGGCGCTGGGGCGTGCGGCCCCGCAGAGGAGGGGGCTGCACCGGGGGATTTTGTCACCCCCTGTGTCACCGTGGGAGATGGTACTTGTGGTTATGCTTGTGCTTATGCTTGTCACGGTGGTTCATGCCGTGACAAAAACATCCCTTTTCCTCTTTCTGCCCAGTTCTGCAGCAAATCTCCCCCTGCTTTTGTCCTTTTTCACTCTTTTTCCCCCCGATTTGGGGACGGCTTTTACCTTCCAGGTGGTTTTGCCCCAACGACGTTGATGCTTTTCCATTTGGAGAAGGATTTTTGTCCCCCAAAATCCTGGGATGATTTTGCCCTTTCTGGCCATTTCTGGACCAAAGCTGGGCATGGTTTCCTTTTATGACCCTTTTCTCCCTAAATCTGGCAATTTTTAACCCTTAATTGTTGCTTTTTCAGGAACTCTGGGGCTGTTTTGCCCCATGTCTCCGATTTTGCACCAAATCTGGGCGCTTTCCTTCTCTGGTCCCTTTTTGACCCAAGCCTAGGGATGCTTTGGCTCTTTTTGACAAGTTCTTGACTGAATCTGGCCCTGCTTTGACATTTATGGCCAATTTTGCCCCAAACTGCTCATGTTTCACCATTTATGGCCAGTTTTGTCCCAAATGTGGGTGGGTTTGGCTCTGACGGCCTACTTTGTCCCAAAACTGAGCAGGATCTGGCTCTTCAGGCCTCTTTTGTCCCAAATCCTGGAAGACCTTTCCTTTTATGGCCATTTTTCCCCTGACTGTGGGGACATTTTCCCCCTTTTGGCCGTTTTTTGTTGCCACAAATCTGGAATGCTTTTCCCTTTACAACAATTTATGCCTTAAATTCGGGAATATTTTTGCCCTTTCTTTCTCGTTCAGCCCTAAATATTGACATTTCCCTGCACTTCCTGGCCGGTTTTGACTCAAGTCAGGGGATATTTTTCCTTTTAGGGATAATTGTGCCCCAAAGAGGGACATTGCTCTTCTCTTCATGGCCATTTTTACCCCAAAACAGGGCTGTGTTTGCCCTTTGCAGCTCTTTTGGGAAGAAATATTTGGGTTATTTTCCATTTTATGCCCATTTTTAATGGAGATCTGAGGGTGCTTTTAGCATTCAGTCCCAGTTTTGCAGTAAATGTGGTTTTTTTTTTCCCCTTTTCAGGGTATTTTGGGTGAGTGGAGGGAGGATCTGGGGCTGTGGGCGCTGGGGCGTGCGGCCCCGCAGAGGAGGGGGCTGCGCCGGGGGATTTTGTCACCCCCTGTGTCACCGTGGGAGATGGTTGGGGTGGTGCTAATGCTCCTCACGGTGGGTCGTGGTGTGACAAAAACGTGGTGGGGGCTCAGCTTCCCGGGGGACCAGCCCCCCCGTTTCCTCTTCCCCTTCCCGGCCCCTTCCCCAGGGGGTGGATTTCCTTTTGGGGCCTCTTTTCCCCTCAAGCTACAGATGGTTTTACCATCTATTGCCAGTTTTTCAGCAATTCTGAGCATGGTTTGGCCCTTTTTCTGCCAGTTTTGCCCCAAATCTGGGCCTCCTTTCGTCTCGTGGGCCATTCTGGACCCAAATCTGGGCACGTTTTGCCTCTTTGGGCCAGTTTGAACCCAAATCTGGGGGTGCTTTGGCTCTTCTGGACATTCTTGACCCAAACCAGGGAATACTTTGGCCCTTTCTGGCCACTTTTGCCCAAAATCTGGGCTGGATTTGGCTCTTGGGGTCAGTTTTGACCAATATCTAGCCATGCTTTGGCGTATTTGGGCCATTTTTGACCCAAATCCGGCCATGCATTGGCCTATTTTGGCCATTTCCCCCCAGAACTGGGAAGGCTTTGGCTCTTTGGGCCGTTCTTGACCCAAATCTGGGCATGTTTTGCCCTTTCTGGCCAGTTTCACCCCAAACCAGGGCATGCACTGGCTCTTACGACCACTTTCGACCCAAATCTCTGCCTTCCTTGCCCACTTTTGACCCAAATCTGGGATTTCTTTTCCATCTATGACCATTTCTTCCCTAAACATGGAGATATTTTCCCCCTTTGGGCCATTTTTGCCCCAAATCTGGGGATGCTTTTCCCTTTACAACTATTGATGCCCAATATTTGGGAATGGTTTTGCCCTTTCTGCCCCCTTTTAGACCCCAAACTAGAACAGTTTGGCCCGTTCTAGACAGTTTTCCACCAGAATATTGGCATTTCTCTGCCTTTTCTGGCTGTTTTTGCCCCAAATCGGGAAAAGTCTTGCCCCTGATGGCTAATTTTGCCCCGGAGAGGAGCATTTCTCTGCCTTTTCTGGCCCTTTTAGCCCCAGAACGGGGCTGTATTTGCCCTTTACAGCTCTTTGAGGAAGAAAGACTGGGGCAGGTTTTGCTCTTCATGGCTCTTTTGCCCCCCCGACTGGGATTTTTTGGCCGTTTTGGGGTATTTTGGGTGAGTGGAGGGAGGATGTGGGCGCTGGGGCGTGCGGCCCTGCAGAGGAGGGGGCTGCGCCGGGGGATTTTGTCACCCCCTGTGTCACCGTGGGAGATGGTACTGGTTGTTGTTGGGCTCCCACAGTGGTGCAGGTGGTGACAAAAACTGCAGGTCTCACGTCCCCACTGAAAATGGGGATAGTTTCCCTTTTCTGCCCATTTCTGTCCTAAAGGTGGGGATGGTTTTCCCATTCTCGACCATTTCTGCCCTAAAACGAGCACGATCTACCTTTTATTTTCAATTTTAAATCAGTTCTAGGCAGGGTTTTACCTCTTCTGGCCATTCTTGACCCAAATCTGGGGTTTCTTTCCCTTTTTTGAGTCAGTTTTACCCCAAATCTTGGGTTTCTGACCCTTTGAGGGTCAATTTTGCCCCAAATCTGGGCGTTCTTTCCCATTCAGGGTCATTTTTTCCCCAGATCTGGACTTGCTTTGCCTCTTAGGGAAACTTTTGTGGAACATCTGAGGACGGTTTTAACCTTTTAGGGTCAGTTTTGCCCCAAATCTGGGTCTGGTTGGTGGGATTCGGGGCCCTTTTCCCCTTTACTGGCCACTTCTGCATCCAATCTGGGGCTCTTTTGCCCTTTATCCCCATTTTTGTCACCAAATCCTCGGATCCTGGTCCATTTAGGACATTTTTTGCCATAAATATAGCCTTAATTGCTCCCTTATGGCCCCTTTTTTGCCCCAAATCTGTGCTCCTTTTGGACCTCGGAGCCAGTTCTGCAGCCAGCGTGGGGACGTTTTGCCCTTTCTGGCCCTTTTTTGCCCCAAATCGGAGGACATTTTGCCCTCTGGGGCCATTTGTGCCCCGCTATGGGGATAGTTTGTCCTCTAGGGCCAGTTTTGCCCCCAGTTTCGGGATGTTTTGCCCTTTATGTCGGGTTTTACCCCAAATATTTGCATTCTTCTTATTTTTACCATCATTTTGGCCCAAATTCAAGGACGTTTTTGGCTTTTGGGGCTCGTTCAGGAGGAATTTTGAGGCTGTTTTTGCATTTTACTGCCTTTTTTGCCCCCGAGACGAGGCTGCTTTTGCCCTTTATCCCCCGTCCTGCCCCATTATATCGATGCTGTGTCCTTCTGTGGGGGTTTTTGCCCTAAATCTGGGGGGTTTTGTCCCTTTTTGGGGGTATTTTGGGTGAGTGGAGGGAGGATGTGGGGCTGTGGGCGCTGGGGCGTGCGGCCCCGCAGAGGAGGGGGCTGCGCCGGGGGATTTTGTCACCCCCTGTGTCACCGTGGGAGATGGTACTGGTTGTTGTGGTGCTGCTTCTCACGGTGGTTCATGCCGTGACAAAAACATCCCTTTTCCTCTTTCTGCCCAGTTCTGCAGCAAATCTCCCCCTGCTTTTGCCCTTTACCACCCTTTTCCCCCCCGATTTGGGGGCGGCTTTTACCTTCCAGGTGGTTTTGCCCCAACGACGTTGACGCTTTTCCATTTGGAGAAGGATTTTTGCCCCCCCAAATCCTGGGATGATTTTGCCCTTTCTGGCCATTTCTGGACCAAAGCTGGGCATGGTTTCCTTTTATGACCCTTTTCTCCCAAAATCTGGCAATTTTTAACCCTTAATTGTTGCTTTTTCAGGAACTCTGGGGCTGTTTTGCCCCATGTCTCCGATTTTGCACCAACTCTGGGCGCTTTCCCTCTCTGGTCCCTTTTTGACCCAAGCTTAGGGATGCTTTGGCTCTTTTTGACAAGTTCTTGCCTGAATCTGGCCCTGCTTTGACATTTATGGCCAATTTTGCCCCAAACTGCTCATGTTTCACCATTTATGGCCAGTTTTGTCCCAAATCTGGGTGGGTTTGGCTCTGACGGCCTACTTTGTCCCAAAACTGAGCAGGATCTGGCTCTTCAGGCCTGTTTTGTCCCAAATCCGGGAAGACCTTTCCTTTTATGGCCATTTTTCCCCTGACTGTGGGGACATTTTCCCCCTTTTAGCCGTTTTTTGTTGCCACAAATCTGGGAATGCTTTTCCCTTTACAACAATTTATGCCTTAAATTCGGGAATATTTTTGCCCTTTCTTTCTCGTTCGGCCCTAAATGTTGACATTTCCCTGCACTTCCTGGCCGTTTTTGACTCAAGTCAGGGGATATTTTTTCGTTTTAGGGATAATTTTTCCCCAAAGAGGGACATTCCTCTTCTCTTCATGGCCATTTTTACCCCAAAACAGGGCTGTATTTGCCCTTTGCAGCTCTTTTGGGAAGAACTCTTGGGGTGATTTTGCATTTTATACCCATTTTTAACAGAGATCTGAGGGTGCTTTTGCCATTTAGACCCAGTTTTGCAGCAAATCTGGTGGTTTTTTTCCCCTTTTCAGGGTATTTTGGGTGAGTGGAGGGAGGATGTGGGGCTGTGGGCGCTGGGGCGTGCGGCCCCGCAGAGGAGGGGGCTGCGCCGGGGGATTTTGTCACCCCCTGTGTCACCGTGGGAGATGGTGCTGGTGGTTGGATTGCTCCTCACGGTGGTTCGTGGTGTGACAAAAACTGCAGGTCGTCACTTCCCTACTGAAAATGGGGATAGTTTCCCTTTTCTGCCCATTTCTGTCCCAAAAGTGGGGGTGTTTTTACCATTCTCGACCATTTCTGCCCTAAAATGGGCGTGTTATATCTTTTATTTTCAATTTTGTATCAAATCTAGGCATGGTTTTATCTCTTCTGGCCATTCTTGACCCAAATCTGGGGTTTCTTTCCCCTTTTTGGGTCAGTTTCGCCCCAAATACTGGGGTTTCTGACCCTTTGAGGGCCAGTTTTGCCCCAAATCTGGGCGTTCTTTCCCATTCAGGGTCATTTTTTCCCCAGATCTGGGCTTGCTTTGCCTCTTAGGGAAACTTTTGTGGAACATCTGGGGATGTTTTAACCCTTTCTGGTCAGTTTTGCCCCAAATCTGGGTCTGGTTGTGGGATTCGGGGCCCTTTTCCCCTTTTCTGGCCACTTCTGCATCCAGTCTGGGGCTCTTTTGCCCTTTATCCCCATTTTTGTCACCAAATCCTCGCATCCTGTTCCATTTAGGACATTTTTTGCCATAAATATAGCCTTAATTGCTCCCTCATGGCCCCTTTTTTTGCCCCAAATCTGTGCTCCTTTTGGACCTCGAGCCAGTTCTGTGGCCAATGTGTGGACGTTTTGCCCCTTCTGGCCCTTTTTTGCCCCAAATCGGAGGACATTTTGCCCTCTGGGGCCATTTGTGCCCCGCTATGGGGATAGTTTGTCCTCTAGGGCCAGTTTTGCCCCCACTTTCGGGATGTTTTGCCCTTTATGTTTGTTTTTTCCCCAAATAGGTGCATTCTTCTTATTTTTACCATCATTTTGGCCCAAATTCAAGGACGTTTTTGGCTTTTGGGGCTCGTTCAGGAGGAATTTTGAGGCTGTTTTTTGAATTTTACTGCCTTTTTTGCCCCCGAGACGGGGCTGCTTTTGCCCTTTATCCCCCGTCCTGCCCCATTATATCGATGCTGTGTCCTTCTGTGGGGGTTTTTGCCCTAAATCTGGGGGGTTTTGTCCCTTTTTTGGGGGTATTTTGGGTGAGTGGAGGGAGGATGTGGGGCTGTGGGCGCTGGGGCGTGCGGCCCCGCAGAGGAGGGGGCTGCGCCGGGGGATTTTGTCACCCCCTGTGTCACCGTGGGAGCTTATGGTACTGGTTATTGTGGTGCTTATGCTTATGCTTGTCACGGTGGTTCATGCCGTGACAAAAACATCCCTTTTCCTCTTTCTGCCCAGTTCTGCAGCAAATCTCCCCCTGCTTTTGCCCTTTTTCACCTTTTTTCCCCCTGATTTGGGGGCGGCTTTTACCTTCCAGGTGGTTTTGCCCCAACGACGTTGATGCTTTTCCATGTGGACAAGGATTTCCCAAAAATCCTGTGACTGTTTTTACCCATTTTGTCCCTTTCTAGGCAAAATATGACGATGTTTTTGCCCTTTCTTTCCAGAATTGCAGAAATACGGGGCTCTTTTACCTTTTAGGGCCACCTTGACCCCAATTGTCGGGTGGATTTTGCTCTTTAGGGTCATTTCTCCCCCCAGTATTGGCATTTCTCTCCCTCTTATGGCCATTTTTTCCCCAAGTCAGAGGATATTTTGCCCTTTAGGGATAATTTTTCCCCAAAGAGGGACATTGCTCTTCTCTTCATGGCCATTTTTATCCCAAAACAGGGCTGTGTTTGCCCTTTGCAGCTCGTTTGGGAAGAACTATTGGGGTGATTTTGCACTTTATTCCCATTTTTTATGGAGATCTGAGGGTGCTTTTGGCATTTAGACCCAGATTTGCAGTAAATGTGTGGTTTTTTTTCCCCTTTTCAGGGTATTTTGGGTGAGTGGAGGGAGGATCTGGGGCTGTGGGCGCTGGGGCGTGCGGCCCCGCAGAGGAGGGGGCTGTGCCGGGGGATTTTGTCACCCCCTGTGTCACCGTGGGAGATGGTGCTGGTGGTTGGTGGGCTCCCACAGTGGTGCAGGTTGTGACAAAAACTGCAGGTCTCATGTCCCCACTGAAAATGGGGATAGTTTCCCTTTTCTGCCCGTTTCTGTCCCAAAAGTGGGGGTGGTTATACCATTCTCGACCGTTTTTGCCCTAAAATGAGCACGATTTACCTTTTATTTTCAATTTTGTATCAATTCTAGGCAGGGTTTTACCTCTTCTGGCCATTCTTGACCCAAATCTGGGGTTTCTTTCCCTTTTTTGGGTCAGTTTTGCCCCAAATATTGGGGTTTCTGACCCTTTGAGGGTCAATTTTGCCCCAAATCTGGGCGTTCTTTCCCATTCAGGGTCATTTTTTCCCCAGATCTGGGCTTGCTTTGCCTCTTAGGGAAACTTTTGTGGAACATCTGAGGACGGTTTTAACCTTTTAGGTTCAGTTTTGCCCCAAATCTGGGTCTGGTTGTTGGGATTCGGGGCCCTTTTCCCCTTTTCTGGCCACTTCTGCATCCAATCTGGGGCTTTTTTGCCCTTTATCCCCATTTTTGTCACCAAATCCTCGCATCCTGGTCCATTTAAGATATTTTTTGCCATAAATATAGCCTTAATTGCTCCCTTATGGCCCCTTTTTTGCCCCAAATCTGTGCTCCTTTTGGACCTCGGAGCCGGTTCTGCAGCCAATGTGGGGACGTTTTGCCCTTTCTGGCCCTTTTTTGCCCCAAATCGGAGGACATTTTGCCCTCTGGGGCCATTTGTGCCCCGCTATGGGGATAGTTTGTCCTCTAGGGCCAGTTTTGCCCCCACTTTCGGGATGTTTTGCCCTTTATGTCGGGTTTTTCCCCAAATATGTGCATTCTTCTTATTTTTACCATCATTTTGGCCCAAATTCAAGCATGTTTTTGGCTTTTGGGGCTCGTTCAGGAGGAATTTTGAGGCTGTTTTTGCATTTTACTGCCTTTTTTGCCCCCGAGACGAGGCTGCTTTTGCCCTTTATCCCCCGTCCTGCCCCATTATATCGATGCTGTGTCCTTCTGTGGGGGTTTTTGTCCTAGATCTGGGGGGTTTTGTCTGGTTCTTTGGGGTATTTTGGGTGAGTGGAGGGAGGATCTGGGGCTGTGGGCGCTGGGGCGTGCGGCCCCGCAGAGGAGGGGGCTGCGCCGGGGGATTTTGTCACCCCCTGTGTCACCGTGGGAGATGGTACTTGTTATACTGGTGGTTATGCTTGTGCTCCTCACGGTGGTTCATGCCGTGACAAAAACATCCCTTTTCCTCTTTCTGCCCAGTTCTGCAGCAAATCTCCCCCTGCTTTTGCCCTTTTTCACCCTTTTCCCCCCCGATTTGGGGGTGGCTTTTACCTTCCAGGTGGTTTTGCCCCAAAGACGTTGACGCTTTTCCATGTGGAGAAGGTTTTGCCCCAAATCCTGGGACTGTTTTTACCCGTTTTGTCCATTTTTAGGCCAAATATGATGATGGCTTCAAGCTGCAGCAGGGTGGGTTTAGACTGGACATTAGGAGTCGGACACTGGAAGGGGCTGCCCAGGGAGGGGGTTGAGTCACCATCCTGGGATGAGTTTAAGAGTCGCTCAGATGTGGTGTTGGGGGATACGGTGTAGGGGAGAACTTTGTAGGGTGGGGAAGATGGTTGGACTCGATGATCCCAAGGGTCTTTTCCAACCTGGATGATTCTATGACTCTATGATTCTATGTTTTTGCCCTTTCTTTCCAGAATTGCAGAAATACGGGGCTCTTTTACCTTTTAGGGCCACCTTGACCCCAATTGTCGGGTGGATTTTGCTCTTTTAGGGTCATTTCTTCCCCCAGTATTGGCATTTCTCTCCCTCTTATGGCCATTTTTTCCCTAAGTCCGAGGATATTTTGCCCTTTAGGGATAATTTTTCCCCAAAGAGGGACATTGCTCTTCTCTTCGTGGCCATTTTTACCCCAAAACAGGGCTGTGTTTGCCCTTTGCAGCTCTTTTGGGAAGAACTATTGGGGTGATTTTGCATTTTATGCCCATGTTTAACGGAGATCTGAGGGTGCTTTTAGCATTCAGTCCCAGTTTTGCAGTAAATCTGTTTTTTTTTTCCCCTTTACAGGGTATTTTGGGTGAGTGGAGGGAGGATGTGGGGCTGTGGGCGCTGGGGCGTGCGGCCCCGCAGAGGAGGGGGCTGCGCCGGGGGATTTTGTCACCCCCTGTGTCACCGTGGGAGATGGTGCTGGTGGTTGGATTGCTCCTCACGGTGGTTCGTGGTGTGACAAAAACTGCAGGTCGTCACTTCCCTACTGAAAATGGGGATAGTTTCCCTTTTCTGCCCATTTCTGTCCCAAAGGTGGGGATGGTTTTCCCATTCTCGACCATTTCTGCCCTAAAACGAGTACGATTTACCTTTTATTTACAATTTTGTATCAATTCTAGGCATGGCGTTACCTCTTCTGGCCATTCTTGACCCAAATCTGGGGTTTCTTTCCCTTTTTTGGGTCACTTTTACCCCAAATATTGAGTTTCTGACCCTTTGAGGGTCAATTTTGCCCCAAATCTGGGCGTTCTTTCCCATTCAGGGTCATTTTTTCCCCAGATCTGGGCTTGCTTTGCCTCTTAGGGAAACTTTTGTGGAACATCTGAGGATGTTTTGACCCTTTCTGGTCAGTTTTGCCCCAAATCTGGGTCTGGTTGTTGGGATTCGGGGCCCTTTTCCCCTTTTCTGGCCACTTCTGCATCCAATCTGGGGCTCTTTTGCCCTTTATCCCCATTTTTGTCACCAAATCCTCGCATCCTGGTCCATTTAGGACATTTTTTGCCATAAATATACCCTTAATTGCTCCCTTATGGCCCCTTTTTTTGCCCCAAATCTGTGCTCCTTTTGGACCTCGGAGCCAGTTCTGCAGCCAATGTGGGGACGTTTTGCCCTTTCTGGCCCTTTTTTGCCCCAAATTGGAGGACATTTTGCCCTCTGGGGCCATTTGTGCCCCGCTATGGGGATAGTTTGTCCTCTAGGGCCAGTTTTGCCCCCTATTTCAGGATGTTTTGCCCTTTATGTTTGTTTTTTCCCCAAATATGTGCATTCTTCTTAATTTTACCATCATTTTGGCCCAAATTCAAGGACGTTTTTGGCTTTTGGGGCTCGTTCAGGAGGAATTTTGAGGCTGTTTTTTGCATTTTACTGCCTTTTTTGCCCCCGAGACGAGGCTGCTTTTGCCCTTTATCCCCCGTCCTGCCCCATTATATCGATGCTGTGTCCTTCTGTGGGGGTTTTTGTCCTAAATCTGGGGGGTTTTGTCCCTTTTTTGGTGGTATTTTGGGTGAGTGGAGGGAGGATGTGGGGCTGTGGGCGCTGGGGCGTGCGGCCCCGCAGAGGAGGGGGCTGCGCCGGGGGATTTTGTCACCCCCTGTGTCACCGTGGGAGCTGGTACTTGTGGTACTGGTTGTTATGCTTATGCTTGTCACGGTGGTTCATGCCGTGACAAAAACATCCCTTTTCCTCTTTCTGCCCAGTTCTGCAGCAAATCTCCCCCTGCTTTTGCCCTTTTCCACCCTTTTCCCCCCCGATTTGGGGGCGGCTTTTACCTTCCAGGTGGTTTTGCCCCAACGACGTTGACGCTTTTCCATTTGGAGAAGGTTTTGCCCCAAATCCTGGGACTGGTTTTACGCGTTTTGTCCCTTTTTAGGCCAAATATGATGATGTTTTTGCCCTTTCTTTCCAGAATTGCAGAAATACGGGGCTCTTTTACCTTTTAGGGCCACCTTGACCCCAATTGTCGGGTGGATTTTGCTCTTTTAGGGTCATTTCTCCCCCCAGTATTGGCATTTCTCTCCCTCTTATGGCCATTTTTTCCCCAAGTCAGAGGATATTTTGCCCTTTAGGGGTAATTTTGCCCCAAAGAGGGACATTGCTCTTCTCTTCATGGCCATTTTTACCCCAAAATAGGGCTGTGTTTGCTATTTGCAGCTCTTTTGGGAAGAACTATTGGGGTGATTTTGCATTTGATGCCCATTTTTAAGGGAGATCTGAGGGTGCTTTTGGCATTCACTCCCAGTTTTGCAGTAAATCTGGTTTTTTTTCCCCTTTTCAGGGTATTTTGGGTGAGTGGGGGGAGGATGTGGGGCTGTGGGCGCTGGGGCGTGCGGCCCCGCAGAGGAGGGGGCTGCGCCGGGGGATTTTGTCACCCCCTGTGTCACCGTGGGAGATGGTTGGGGTGGTGCTAATGCTCCTCACGGTGGTTCGTGGTGTGACAGTAACGTGGTGGGGGCTCAGCTTCCCGAGGGACCAGCCCCCCCGTTTCCTCTTCCCCTTCCCGGCCCCTTCCCCAGGGGGTGGATTTCCTTTTGGGGCCTCTTTTCCCCTCAATCTACAGATGGTTTTACCATCTATTGCCAGTTTACCATCTATGGCCCTTTTTCTGCCAGTTTTGCCCCAAATCTGGGCCTCCTTTGGTCTCGTGGGCCATTCTGGACCCAAATCTGGGCATTCTTTGCCTCTTTGGGCCACTTTGAACCCAAATCTGGGGGTGCTTTGGCTCTTCTGGACATTCTTGACCCAAACCAGGGAGTACTTTGGCCATTTTGGGTGACTTTTGCCCAAAATCTGGGCTGGATTTGGCTCTTGGGGTCAGTTTTGACCAATATCTAGCCATGTTTTGGCCCATTTGTGCCATTTTTGACCCAAATCTGGGCATGTTTTGCCCTTTCTGGCCAGTTTCACCCCAAACCAGGGCATGCACTGGCTCTTACGACCACTTTCGACCCAAATCTCCGCCTTCCTTGCCCATTTTTGACCCAAATCCGGGATTTCTTTTCCATTTATGACCATTTCTTCCCTAAACGTGGAGATATTTTCCCTCTTTGGGCCATATTTTGCCCCAAATCTGGGGATGCTTTTCCCTTCACAACTATTGATGCCCAATATTTGGGAATGGCTTTGCCCTTTCTGCCCCCTTTTAGACCCCAAACTAGAACAGTTTGGCCCGTTCTAGACAGTTTTCCACCAGAATATTGGCATTTCTCTGCCTTTTCTGGCTGTTTTTGCCCCAAATCGGGAAAAGTCTTGCCCCGATGGCTAATTTTGCCCCAGAGAAGAGTATTTCTCTTCCTTTTCTGGCCCTTTTAGCCCCAGAACGGGGCTGTATTTGCCCTTTACAGCTCTTTGAGGAAGAAAGACTGGGGCAGGTTTTGCTCTTCATGGCTGTTTTGCCCCCCCTGATTGGGATTTTTTGGCTGTTTTAGGGTATTTTCGGTGAGTGGAGGGAGGATGTGGGGCTGTGGGCGCTGGGGCGTGCGGCCCCGCAGAGGAGGGGGCTGCGCCGGGGGATTTTGTCACCCCCTGTGTCACCGTGGGAGATGGTACTGGTTGTTGTTGGGCTCCCACAGTGGTGCAGGTGGTGACAAAAACTGCAGGTCTCACGTCCTCACTGAAAATGGGGATAGTTTCCCTTTTCTGCCCATTTCTGTCCCAAAAGTGGAGGTGTTTTTACCATTCTCGACCATTTCTGCCCTAAAATGGGCGTGTTATATCTTTTATTTTCAATTTTGTATCAAATCTAGGCATGGTTTTATCTGTTCTGGCCATTCTTGACCCAAATCTGGGGTTTCTTTCCCTTTTTTGGGTCAGTTTTGCCCCAAATATTGGGTTTCTGACCCTTTGAGGGTCAATTTTGCCCCACATCTGGGCATTCTTTCCCTTTTAGGGTCATTTTTTCCCCAGATCTGGGCTTGCTTTGCCTCTTAGGGAAACTTTTGTGGAACATCTGAGGACGGTTTTAACCTTTTAGGGTCAGTTTTGCCTCAAATCTGGGTCTGGTTGTTGGGATTCGGGGCCCTTTTCCCCTTTTCTGGCCACTTCTGCATCCAGTCTGGGGCTCTTTTGCCCTTTATCCCCATTTTTGTCACCAAATCCTCGCATCCTGTTCCATTTCGGACATTTTTTGCCATAAATATAGCCTTAATTCCTCCTTTATGGCCCCTTTTTTGCCCCAAATCTGTGCTCCTTTTGGACCTCGGAGCCAGTTCTGCAGCCAATGTGGGGACGTTTTGCCCTTTCTGGCCCTTTTTTGCCCCAAATCGGAGGACATTTTGCCCTCTGGGGCCATTTGTGCCCCGCTATGGGGATAGTTTGTCCTCTAGGGCCAGTCTTGCCCCCAATTTCGGGATGTTTTGCCCTTTATGTGCGGTTTTTCGCCAAATAGGTGCATTCTTCTTATTTTTACCATCATTTTCGCCCAAATCCATGGATGTTTTTGGCTTTTGGGGCTCGTTCAGGAGGAATTTTGAGGCTGTTTTTTGCATTTTACAGCCTTTTTTGCCCCCGAGACGAGGCTGCTTTTGCCCTTTATCCCCCGTCCTGCTCCGTTATATCGATGCTGTGTCCTTCTGTGGGGGTTTTTGTCCTAGATCTGGGGGGTTTTTGTCTGGTTTTGGGGGTATTTTGGGTGAGTGGAGGGAGGATCTGGGGCTGTGGGCGCTGGGGCGTGCGGCCCCGCAGAGGAGGGGGCTGCGCCGGGGGATTTTGTCACCCCCTGTGTCACCGTGGGAGATGGTACTGGTTGTTGTGGTGCTGCTCCTCACGGTGGTTCATGCTGTGACAAAAACATCCCTTTTCCTCTTTCTGCCCAGTTCTGCAGCAAATCTCCCCCTGCTTTTGCCCTTTTTCACCCTTTTTCCCCCCGATTTGGGGGCGGCTTTTACCTTCCAGGTGGTTTTGCCCCAACGACGTTGACGCTTTTCCATTTGGAGAAGGATTTTTGCCCCCCCAAATCCTGGGATGATTTTGCCCTTTCTGGCCATTTCTGGACCAAAGCTGGGCATGGTTTCCTTTTACCACCCTTTTCTCCCTAAATCTGGCAATTTTTAACCCTTAATTGTTGCTTTTTCAGGAACTCTGGGGCTGTTTTGCCCCATGTCTCCGATTTTGCACCAACTCTGGGCGCTTTCCCTCTCTGGTCCCTTTTTGACCCAAGCCTAGGGATGCTTTGGCTCTTTTTGACCACTTCTGACCCAAATCCAGGCCTGCTTTGACATTTATGGCCAATTTTGCCCCAAACTGCTCAAGTTTCACCATTTATGGCCAGTTTTGTCCCAAATCTGGGTGGGTTTGGCTCTGACAGCCTACTTTGTCCCAAAACTGAGCAGGATCTGGCTCTTCAGGCCTGTTTTATCCCAAATCC
This sequence comes from Numenius arquata, assembly GCF_964106895.1. Taxonomy (NCBI): domain Eukaryota; kingdom Metazoa; phylum Chordata; class Aves; order Charadriiformes; family Scolopacidae; genus Numenius; species Numenius arquata. Next base: position 135,005 of record NC_133613.1, read on the forward strand.
GGGAAGACCTTTCCTTTTATGGCCATTTTTCCCCTGACTGTGGGGACATTTTCCCCCTTTTAGCCATTTTTTGTTGCCCCAAATCTGGGACATTGACATTTGACATTGACATCTAAATATTGACATTTCCCTGCACTTCCTGGCTGTTTTTGACTCAAGTCAGGGGATATTTTTCCTTTTAGGGATAATTTTTCCCCAAAGAGGGACATTCCTCTTCTCTTCATGGCCATTTTTACCCCAAAATAGGGCTGCGTTTGCCCTTTGCAGCTCTTTTGGGAAGAACTATTGGGGTGATTTTGCCTTTTATGCCCATTTTTAAGGGTGATCTGAGGGTGCTTTTGGCATTCAGTCCCAGTTTTGCAGCAAATGTGTGGTTTTTTTCCCCTTTTCAGGGTATTTTGGGTGAGTGGAGGGAGGATCTGGGGCTGTGGGCGCTGGGGCGTGCGGCCCCGCAGAGGAGGGGGCTGCGCCGGGGGATTTTGTCACCCCCTGTGTCACCGTGGGAGATCGTACTTGTCGTACTGGTCGTTTTGCTTATGCTTGTGCTGATGCTCCTCACGGTGGTTCATGCCGTGACAAAAACATCCCTTTTCCTCTTTCTGCCCAGTTCTGCAGCAAATCTCCCCCTGCTTTTGCCCTTTTTCCACCCTTTTTCCCCCCGATTTGGGGGCGGCTTTTACCTTCCAGGTGGTTTTGCCCCAACGCCGTTGACGCTTTTCCATGTGGAGAAGGTTTTGCCCCAAATCCTGGGACTGTTTTTACCTGTTTTGTCCCTTTTTAGGCCAAATATGATGATGTTTTTGCCCTTTCTTTCCAGAATTGCAGAAATACGGGGCTCTTTTACCTTTTAGGGCCACCTTGACCCCAGTTGTAGGGTGGATTTTGCTCTTTTAGGGTCATTTCTCCCCCCAGTATTGGCATTTCTCTCCCTCTTATGGCCATTTTTTCCCCAAGTCGGAGGATATTTTGCCCTTTAGGGATAATTTTGCCCCAAAGAGTGACATTCCTCTTCTCTTCATGGCCATTTTTACCCCAAAACAGGGCTGTATTTGCCCTTTGCAGCTCTTTTGGGAAGAATTATTGGGGTGATTTTGCATTTTATGCCCATTTTTAATGGAGATCTGAGGGTGCTTTTGCCATTTAGACCCGCTTTTGCCTCAAATTTCGTTTTTTTTTCCCCTTTTCAGAGTATTTTGGGTGAGTGGAGGGAGGATCTGGGGCTGTGGGCGCTGGGGCGTGCGGCCCCGCAGAGGAGGGGGCTGCGCCGGGGGATTTTGTCACCCCCTGTGTCACCGTGGGAGATGGTTGGGGTGGTGCTAATGCTCCTCACGGTGGTTCGTGGTGTGACAAAAACGTGGTGGGGGCTCAGCTTCCCGGGGGACCAGCCCCCCCTGTTTCCTCTTCCCCTTCCCGGCCCCTTCCCCAGGGGGTGGATTTCCTTTTGGGGCCTCTTTTCCCCTCAAGCTACAGATGGTTTTACCATCTATTGCCAGTTTTTCAGCAATTCTGAGCATGGTTTGGTCCTTTTTCTGCCAGTTTTGCCCCAAATCTGATCCTCCTTTGGCCTCGTGGGCCATTCTGGACCCAAATCTGGGCACATTTTGCCACTTTGGGCCAGTTTGAACCCAAATCTGGGGGTGCTTTGGCTCTTCTGGACATTCTTGACCCAAAACAGGGAATACTTTGGCCCTTTCTGGCCACTTTTGCCCAAAATCTGGGCTGGATTTGGCTCTTGGGGTCAGTTTTGACCAATATCTAGCCATGCTTTGGCCCATTTGGGCTCATTTTTGACTCAAATCTGGCCATGCTTTGGCCTATTTTGGCCGTTTTCTCCCAGAACTGGAAACGCTTTGGCTCTTTGGGCCATTCTTTACCTAAATCTCGGGGTTCTTTGCCCTTTCTGGCCAGTTTCACCCCAAACCAGGGCATGCACTGGCTCTTGCGACCAGTTTCGACCCAAATCTCTGCCTTCCTTGCCCACTTTTGACCCAAATCCGGGATTTCTTTTCCATTTATGACCGTTTCTTCCCTAAACATGGAGATATTTTCCCCCTTTGGGCCGTTTTTTGCCCCAAATCTGGGGATGCTTTTCCCTTCACAACTATTTATGCCCAATATTTGGGAATGGCTTTGCCCTTTCTGCCCCCTTTTAGACCCCAAACTAGAACAGTTTGGCCCGTTCTAGACAGTTTTCCACCAGAATATTGGCATTTCTCTGCCTTTTCTGGCTGTTTTTGCCCCAAATTGGGAAAAGTCTTGCCCCTGATGGCTAATTTTGCCCCGGAGAGGAGCATTTCTCTGCCTTTTCTGGCCCTTTTAGCCCCAGAACGGGGCTGTATTTGCCCTTTACAGCTCTTTGAGGAAGAAAGACTGGGGCAGGTTTTGCTCTTCATGGCTGTTTTGCCCCCCCCGATTGGGATTTTTTGGCCGTTTTGGGGTATTTTGGGTGAGTGGAGGGAGGATCTGGGGCTGTGGGCGCTGGGGCGTGCGGCCCCGCAGAGGAGGGGGCTGCGCCGGGGGATTTTGTCACCCCCTGTGTCACCGTGGGAGCTTATGGTAGTTGGGGTTGTGGTTATACTGGTGCTTGTGGTTGTCACGGTGGTTCATGCCGTGACAAAAACATCCCTTTTCCTCTTTCTGCCCAGTTCTGCAGCAAATCTCCCCCTGCTTTTGCCCTTTTTCACCCTTTTTCCCCCCGATTTGGGGGCGGCTTTTACCTTCCAGGTGGTTTTGCCCCAACGACGTTGACGCTTTTCCATTTGGAGAAGGATTTTTGCCCCCCCAAATCCTGGGATGATTTTGCCCTTTCTGGCCATTTCTGGACCAAAGCTGGGCATGGTTTCCTTTTACCACCCTTTTCTCCCTAAATCTGGCAATTTTTAACCCTTAATTGTTGCTTTTTCAGGAACTCTGGGGCTGTTTTGCCCCATGTCTCCCATTTTGCACCAAATCTGGGCGCTTTCCCTCTCTGGTCCCTTTTTGACCCAAGCCTAGGGATGCTTTGGCTCTTTTTGACCACTTTTGACCCAAACCTGGGCCTCCTTTGGCTCTTTGGGCCCATTTTGGCCCAAAAAGTGGCTCCGAGTTTGGCTATTATCCTATTGTTTCACCTAATTTGGGCCAATTTCCCCTTTCTGGCCCCTTTTGCAGTGAATCTGGGGTTGCTTTGAAGCTTTATTTCCATTTTTGCTCCAAATAGTGGCCTCTTCTCTTCTCTTTGGCTATTTTTGCCCCAATACGTAGAGGTTTTGGCCCAAAATGTAGAGGTTTTGCCCCAAGATGCTCAGATTTTGTCCTCCGGGGCCAGTTTTGCCCCAAATCCGAGGACGCTTTTCCTTTTAGAGAATGTTTTGTCTTAAACCTGGGGCTGTTTCACCCCAAGGCGTTGGGATTTTTGGCCCCTTACGGCCATTTTTGCTCCAAATATGGTCCCGCTTTGGCCTTTTGGGTCTCGTTCCACCCGAAACCTGGGGCTCTTTTGCCCTTTATCCCCATTTTTGTCACCAAATCCTCGCATCCTGTTCCATTTAGGACATTTTTTGCCATAAATATAGCCTTAATTGCTCCCTTATGGCCCCTTTTTTTGCCCCAAATCTGTGCTCCTTTTGGACCTCGGAGCCAGTTCTGCAGCCAGTGTGGGGACGTTTTGCCCTTTCTGGCCCTTTTTTGCCCCAAATCGGAGGACATTTTGCCCTCTGGGGCCATTTGTGCCCCGCTATGGGGATAGTTTGTCCTCTAGGGCCAGTTTTGCCCCCACTTTTGGGATGTTTTGCCCTTTATGTCGGGTTTTACCCCAAATATGTGCATTCTTCTTATTTTTACCATCATTTTGTCCCAAATTCAAGCATGTTTTTGGCTTTTGGGGCTCGTTCAGGAGGAATTTTGAGGCTGTTTTTTGCATTTTACTGCCTTTTTTGCCCCCGAGACGAGGCTGCTTTTGCCCTTTATCCCCCGTCCTGCCCCATTATATCGATGCTGTGTCCTTCTGTGGGGGTTTTTGCCCTAAATCTGGGGGGTTTTGTCCCTTTTTGGGGGTATTTTGGGTGAATGGAGGGAGGATCTGGGGCTGTGGGCGCTGGGGCGTGCGGCCCCGCAGAGGAGGGGGCTGCGCCGGGGGATTTTGTCACCCCCTGTGTCACCGTGGGAGATGGTACTTGTTATACTGGTGGTTATGCTGGTGCTTGTGCTCCTCACGGTGGTTCATGCCGTGACAAAAACATCCCTTTTCCTCTTTCTGCCCAGTTCTGCAGCAAATCTCCCCCTGCTTTTGCCCTCTTTCACCCTTTTCCCCCCCGATTTGGGGGCGGCTTTTACCTTGCAGGTGGTTTTGCCCCAACGACGTTGACGCTTTTCCATGTGGAGAAGGATTTCCCCAAAATCTTGTGACTGTTTTTACCCTTTTTGTCTTTTTTTTAGGCCAAATATGACGATGTTTTTGCCCTTTCTTTCCAAAATTGCAGAAAGACGTGGCTCTTTTACCTTTTAGGGCCACCTTGACCCCAATTGTCGGGTGGATTTTGCTCTTTAGGGTCATTTCTCCCCCCAGTATTGGCATTTCTCTCCCTCTTATGGCCATTTTTTCCCCAAGTCCGAGGATATTTTGCCCTTTAGGGATAATATTGCCCCAAAGAGGGACATTGCTCTTCTCTTCATGCCCATTTTTACCCCAAAACAGGGCTGTGTTTGCCCTTTGCAGCTCTTTTGGGAAGAACTATTGGGGTGATTTTGCATTTTATGCCCATTTTTAACGGAGATCTGAGGGTGCTTTTAGCATTTAGACCCACTTTTGCAGCAAATATGGGGGTCTTTTCCCCTTTTCAGGGTATTTTGGGTGAGTGGAGGGAGGATCTGGGGCTGTGGGCGCTGGGGCGTGCGGCCCCGCAGAGGAGGGGGCTGCGCCGGGGGATTTTGTCACCCCCTGTGTCACCGTGGGAGATGGTTGGGGTGGTGCTAATGCTCCTCACGGTGGTTCGTGGTGTGACAAAAACGTGGAGGGGGCTCAGCTTCCCGGGGGACCAGCCCCCCCGTTTCCTCTTCCCCTTCCCGGCCCCTTCCCCAGGGGGTGGATTTCCTTTTGGGGCCTCTTTTCCCCTCAAGCTACAGATGGTTTTACCATCTATTGCCAGTTTTTCAGCAATTCTGAGCATGGTTTGGCCCCTTTAGACTAGTTTTGCCCCAAATCTGATCCTCCTTTGGTCTCGTGGGCCATTCTGGACCCAAATCTGGGCACGTTTTGCCTCTTTGGGCCAGTTTGAACCCAAATCTGGGGTGCTTTGGCTCTTCTGGACATTCTTGACCCAAACCAGGGAATACTTTGGCCCTTTCTGGCCACTTTTGCCCAAAATCTGGGCTGGATTTGGCTCTTTGTGTCAGTTTTCACCAATATCTAGCCATGCTTTTGCCCATTTGGGCCATTTTTGACTCAAATCTGGCCATGCTTTAACCTAACTCAACCATTTTCCCCCAGAACTGGGAACGCTTTGGCTCTTTGGGCCGTTCTTGACCTAAATCTCAGGGTCCTTTACCCTTTCTGGCCGGTTTCACCCCAAACCAGGGCATGCACTGGCTCTTAGGACCAGTTTTGACCCAAATCTGGGATTTCTTTTCCATTTATGACCATTTCTTCCCTAAATATGGAGATATTTCCCCCTTTGGCCAGTCTCGACCCAAATCTGGGCCTGCTTTGGCCTTTTTAGGCTAGTTTTGACCCAAATCTTGGACTGCTTTGGCCCTTTCTGGTTGTGTTGATCCAAAACTGGTCCTCCTTTGGCCCATTTTGGCTCAGTTTTAACCCAAATCTGGGCCTGCTTTGGTGCTTTTTGGATGTTTTCAGGCAAATCTGGGCCTGCTTTGGCCCTTTCTGGTCGTTTTGACCCAAATCTGGGGCTGCTTTGGCCCTTTCTGGTCATTTTGACCCAAATCTGGGGCTGCTTTGGCCCTTTCTGGTCATTTTGACCCAAATCTGGGGCTGCTTTGGCCCTTTCTGGTCGTTTTGACCCAAATCTGGCCTCGCTTTGACCCTTTTTGGCCAATTTCAGCCCAAATCTGGGCCTGCCTTGGCCCTTTTTGGCTGGTCTTGACCCAAATCTGGGCCTGCTTTCGCCCTTTCTGGCCAGTTTCAGCCCAAATCTGGGCCGGCTTTGGCCCATTTTGGCCCGGTTTCAGCCCAAATAATGGCATGCTTTGGCCCTTTTTGGCCCAGTTTTGATCCAAATCTTGGCCTCCTTTTGCTTTTTTTGGTCCAGTTTTGCCCCAAATCTGGGCCCGTTTTGGCCCTTTCTGGCCATTTTGACCCAAATCTGGGCCCTTTTTGCTCTTTTTGGCCATTTTCACCAAAATCTGGGCCCGCTTTTGCCCTTTTTGACCATTCTCGGCCCAAATCTGGGCCCACTTTTGCCCGTTCTGGCCATTTTCGCTCAAACTTTGGCCCACTTTGGCCCTTTTTGGCCAGTTTCAGCCCAAATCTAGGTCCACTTTGGCCCTTTTTGGCTGATCTCGACCCAAATCTAGGCCTGCTTTGGTGCTTTTTTGGCCATTTTCATCCAAATCTGGCCCTGCATTGGCCTTTTTAGGCCAGTTTTGACCCAAATCTGGGCCTGCTTTGGTGCTTTTCCGCCATTTTTACCAAAATCTGAGCCCGCTTTGGCCTTTTCTGGCTGTTTTGATCCAAACCTGGGCCCGCTTTTGTGCTTTTTGGCTGGTCTCAACCCAAATCTGGGCCTGCTTTGGCCCTTTCTGGTCGTTTTTGACCCAAATCTGGGCCTGCTTTGGCCCTTTCTGGTCGTTTTGACCCAAATCTGGGCCTGATTTGGCCCTTTTTGGCTGGTCTCGACCCAAATCTGGGCCCGCTTTGGCCCTTTCTGGTCGTTTTGACCCAAATCTGGGGCTGCTTTGGCCCTTTCTGGTCTTTTTGACCCAAATCTGGGCCTGCTTTGGCCCTTTCTGGTCGTTTTGACCCAAATCTGGGCCTGCTTTGGCCCTTTCTGGTCGTTTTGACCCAAATCTGGGCCTGCTTTGGCCCTTTTTGGCTGGTCTCGACCCAAATCTGGGCCCGCTTTGGCCCTTTCTGGTCGTTTTGACCCAAATCTGGGTCTGCTTTGGCCCTTTCTGATCATTTTGACCCAAATCTGGGGCTGCTTTGGCCCTTTCTGGTCGTTTTGACCCAAATCTGGGCTGCTTTGGCCCTTTCTGGTCGTTTTGACCCAAATCTGGGCCTGCTTTGGCCCTTTTTGGCTGGTCTCAACCCAAATCTGGGCCTGCTTTGGCCCTTTCTGGTTGTTTTGACCCAAATCTGGGCCTGCTTTGGCCCTTTCTGGTCGTTTTGCCCCAAATCTGGGCCTGCTTTGGCCCTTTCTGGTCGTTTTGACCCAAATCTGGGCCTGCTTTGGCCCTTTTTGGCTGGTCTCGACCCAAATCTGGGCCCGCTTTGGCCCTTTCTGGTCGTTTTGACCCAAATCTGGGTCTGCTTTGGCCCTTTCTGATCATTTTGACCCAAATCTGGGGCTGCTTTGGCCCTTTCTGGTCGTTTTGACCCAAATCTGGGCTGCTTTGGCCCTTTCTGGTCGTTTTGACCCAAATCTGGGCCTGCTTTGGCCCTTTTTGGCTGGTCTCAACCCAAATCTGGGCCTGCTTTGGCCCTTTCTGGTTGTTTTGACCCAAATCTGGGCCTGCTTTGGCCCTTTCTGGTCGTTTTGACCCAAATCTGGGCCTGCTTTGGCCCTTTCTGGTCGTTTTGACCCAAATCTGGGCCTGCTTTGGCCCTTTCTGGTCGTTTTTGACTCAAATCTGGAGCTGCTTTGGCCCTTTCTGGTCGTTTTTGACCCAAATCTGGGCCTGCTTTGGCCCCTTCTGGTCGTTTTGACCCAAATCTGGAGCTGCTTTGGCTCTTTCTGGTCTTTTTGACCCAAATCTGGAGCTGCTTTGGCCCTTTTTGGCCAATTTCAGCCCAAATCTGGGCCTGCCTTGGCCCTTTTTGGCTGGTCTTGACCCAAATCTGGGCCGGCTTTGGCCCTTTCTGGTCGTTTTGACCCAAATCTGGGGCTGCTTTGGCCCTTTCTGGTCATTTTGACCCAAATCTGGGCCCGCTTTGGCCCTTTCTGGCCAGTTTCAGCCCAAATCTGGGCCGGCTTTGGCCCTTTTTGGCCCAGTTTTGATCCAAATCTTGGCCTTCTTTTGCCTTTTTTGGTCCAGTTTTGCCCCAAATCTGGGCCCGTTTTGGCCCTTTTTGGCTGTTTTGACCCAAATTTTGGGCCCTTTTCGCTTTTTTTGGCCATTTTCACCAAAATCTGGGCCCTCTTTGGCCCTTTTTGACCATTCTCAGCCCAAATCTTTGATGCTTTGGCCCTTTATGATTAATTTTGCACCAAATCTTGGTCTTTTGTGCCATTTTCCCCTTTCTGGCCAATTTTAACCCCCCAAAATTTTGCTTTTCTACCCTTTTTTTCCCCTAAATACGGGGATGCTTTTGTTGGTTTGGGGCATTTCTGTTCCAAATTTTGGGACGTTTTTTGCATTTTTGGCTAGTTTTGCCCCAAATATGGCCATCTCGGGGCTTTTATGCCTTTTATTACCCAAAATCTGGGGGCATTTTCCTCTTTTGAGCCATTTTTACCCCAAATATTGGCATTTTTAACTCTTTTATGGCCATTTTCCCCTAAATTTTTGGATTTTTTTTTCTGTTTATGTCCAGTTGGTTGGGTTTTTTTTAATTAATAAAAAAATGGACAATTTTCCCCCCATAGCAATTTTTGCCCCAAATTTTTGGATGCTTTTGCCTCTTTTGGCAATTTTTGCCCCAAATATTCAGATACTTCAGCTTTTTTGGCATTTCCCCCCCAAATATTTAGATGCTTTTGCATTTTATGGTGCTTTTTCCCTCAGAATATGGACATTTCTCTTCCTTTTATGGGCATTGTGTTCCCCAAAAAAGGCGAGTTTTCCTCTTTATGGCCATTTTTGCCCCAAATATTCAGATACTTTTGCCTCTTTGGGTTTTTTTTACCTCCAAAATTCAGATATTTTTACCTTTATTCCCATTTTTGCCCCAAATATGGGCATTTCCCCACCATATATGGGCATCGTGTTCCCAAAAACGGCGAGTTTTCCTCTTTATGGCCATTTTTGCCCCAAATATTCAGATACTTTTGCCTCTTTGGGTTTTTTTTACCTCCAAAATTCAGATATTTTTACCTTTATTCCCATTTTTGCCCCAAATATGGGCATTTCCCCACCATATATGGGCATCGTTTTCCCAAAAACGGCGAGTTTTCCTCTTTATGGCCATTTTTGCCCCAAATATTCAGATACTTTTGCCTCTCTGGGTTTTTTTTACCTCCAAAATTCAGATATTTTTACCTTTATTCCCATTTTTGCCCCAAATATGGGCATTTCCCCACCATATATGGGCATCGTGTTCCCAAAAACGGCGAGTTTTCCTCTTTATGGCCATTTTTGCCCCAAATATTCAGATACTTTTGCCTCTCTGGGTTTTTTTTTCCTCCAAAATTCAGATATTTTTACCTTTATTCCCATTTTTGCCCCAAATATGGGCATTTCCCCACCATATATGGGCATCGTTTTCCCAAAAACGGCGAGTTTTCCTCTTTATGGCCATTTTTGCCCCAAATATTCAGATACTTTTGCCTCTCTGGGTTTTTTTTACCTCCAAAATTCAGATATTTTTACCTTTATTCCCATTTTTGCCCCAAATATGGGCATTTCCCCACCATATATGGGCATCGTTTTCCCAAAAACGGCGAGTTTTCCTCTTTATGGCCATTTTTGCCCCAAATATTCAGATACTTTTGCCTCTTTGGTTTTTTTTTACCTCCAAAATTCAGATATTTTTACCTTTATTCCCATTTTTGCCCCAAATATGGGCATTTCCCACCATATATGGGCATCGTGTTCCCAAAAACGGCGAGTTTTCCTCTCTATGGCCATTTTTGCCCCAAATATTTGGATGCTTTTGCCTTTTTTGGCCATTTTCCTCCCAAATTTTCCGATGCTTTTGCCTTTATCCCTATTTTTTTCCCAAAATTTGGGTGTTTCTGTGCCTTACATGGTCATTGTGATCCCAAATTGAGTGTTTTTCTCTTTATATCTATTTTTACCCCAAATCCAGCGACACTTTTCCCATTTGTGCCCTTTTTTTTTTCCTTTTTAATTTTTTTTCCCTTTTCTCTCCTTTTTCCACCCATTTTTTTAGCCCCACGCCCACATTTTTCTGGCACGAAACATCCCGACGAGGAAGAGCAAAAAAAAAAAAAAGCAATTTTAAGCTTTCAGAATATCCAAAAAAAAGGGCAAAAGCATGCATTTTTTCTTTAATTTTGCGGGGAATCGGGGTGAAAAAGCCCCGAATTGGTGAAAAGGGGTTTTTTAGGCCCCAGAAGTGCCGGGGGGAGGGGTTTTTGAGCGGGGGGTCGGGGGATGGGGGGCACCGTGATATTGCTGGTGGTATCGATGCGTGGGGCAGCGGCACCACCGTCACCGTCTCCTCCGGTAAGTCCTCGTTCCCAACGTCTCGTCAGCCCCAAATTTGGCCTTTTTTGACCCAAATTTTGGCCGGGGGAGGGGGGGCGGGAGACTTTTTCCCCCCCCCTTCGGGGGGGGGGAAAGGGGCCAAAACCCCGGCCAAAGGGCGGTCGGCGGGTCAAAAATGTCATTTTTTAGGGCGTTTTATGGAGGGGAATGTCGATTTGGGGTGAAAAATGACTTTTTAGGGCGTTTTATGGAGGGAAATGTCGATTTGGGGTGAAAAATGACATTTTTTAGGGCGTTTTATGGAGGGGAATGTCGATTTGGGGTGAAAAATGACATTTTTTAGGGCGTTTTATGGAGGGGAATGTCGATTTGGGGTGAAAAATGACTTTTTAGGGCGTTTTATGGAGGGAAATGTCGATTTGGGGTGAAAAATGTCATTTTTTTAGGGCATTTTTTGGAGGGGAATGTCGATTTGGGGTGAAAAATGACTTTTTAGGGCGTTTTATGGAGGGAAATGTCGATTTGGGGTGAAAAATGTCATTTTTTTAGGGCGTTTTATGGAGGGAAATGTCGATTTGGGGTGAAAAATGACATTTTTTAGGGCATTTTATGGAGGGGAATGTTTATTTGAGGTGAAAAATGACATTTTTAGGGCATTTTTTGGAGGGAAATGTCGATTTGGGGTGAAAAATGTCATTTTTTTAGGGCGTTTTATGGAGGGAAATGTTTATTTGAGGTGAAAAATGACATTTTTAGGGCATTTTTTGGAGGGAAATGTTGAGTTGGGGTGAAAAAATGTAATTTTTAGGGCATTTTATGGAGGGAAATTACGATTTGAGGTGAAAAATGACATTTTTAGGGCATTTTTGGGGGGGAAATGTCGATTTGGGGTGAAAAATGTCATTTTTTTAGGGCGTTTTATGGAGGGAAATGTTTATTTGAGGTGAAAAATGACATTTTTAGGGCATTTTTTGGAGGGAAATGTTGAGTCGGGGTGAAAAAATGTAAATTTTAGGGCATTTTATGGAGGGAAATTACGATTTGAGGTGAAAAAATGACATTTTAGGGCATTTTACGGAGGAAAATGTTGATTTGAGGTTAAAAAATGTCATTTTAGGGCCTTTTACGGAGGAAACCGTTGAGTTGGGGTGAAAAATGTCATTTTTAGGGCATTTTACGAAGTGAAATGTTGATTTAGGGTGAAAAATGTCATTTTTAGGGTGTTTTATGGAAGAAAATGAGATTTAGGGTGGAAAACGTCATTTTTTAGGGCGTTTTATGGAGGAAAATGTCGATTTAGGGTGAAAAAGTTGATTTTTAGGCTGTTTTATGGAGGAAAATGAGATTTAGGGTGAAAAATGTCGGGTTTAGGGCATTTTACGGAGGGAAATTAATTTGGAAGTGATTTAACAGTGAAAAATAGGTCAAAAAGTCGATTCTGAGGGTTTTTTTCAGGGGCGAAGTATAATTTGAGGCAATTTGACAGAAATAGGCGAAAATGTCGATTTTTAGGGTCTTTTGGGGGCGGGGGGGGGAGAGAACCCGCGGGTGATTTAAAGACAAAATTGGGCCAAAAAAAGAGGATTTTAAGGTTTCTTTTGGCGGAAAAAATTAACCCGGGGCAAATTGATGGCAAAAAGTACCCAAAAGCCCCAAAATTATGTGTTTTTAGGGTGTTTGGGGAAAAAAAATACGAAATTTGGGGTCAAAGAGGCTCCATCTGTGGATTTTTTTTGTGCCGAGAGATGGTTTTTTTGGTGCGAAAAATGAGGTTTTTGGGTTTTTTTTTCTCCACGGGACGATATTTAATTGAGGGGGATTTGGGTAAAGTAGAAATAGCGATTTTTATTTATTTTTTTTTTTTTTTTCTCCCCTGAATAAGGTTTTGTTCTTTTTTTCTGGGGGAAAAAAATGCTTCGTTTGGACAAAACAGGGAGAAAAAAAGGACTTTTCGGGCCAAAAAAAAAAAAAGCCTCAAAAAGATTTGAGAGATTTTAAGGCCCTTTTTTAGTGTTTTTGTGGGTTTTTAAGTATTTCTTTAAAAATTATTGTGATTTTTAGATAGATATTTTTCTCCCCATTCACCAATAACCGCCCAAATCTCCCCATTAATCCAATTTTTAATTAATTATCGATAATTAAGGCGCTTTCCGCGGGACTTCGGCAGGCTCAGAAGGGGTCTTTTGGTGTGAAAAAAGTGGATTTTGGGGGGGGAGGTGAGGAGAAAAATAGCGATTTTGGGGGGGGAGGCTTCTCTTTTAAGGGTTGTTATAGTCAAAAAAATTAGTTAAAATGCGCTAAAAAGCCAAAAATTGGGTTTTCGAGAGAAAAGGGGACTTTTTTTTTAAGAGGAAAAAATCACGTTAAAAATATATAAAACCACAAAAAAGTAGAATTAATATAAAAATATAATTCCTGTGAAAATATCGAGAATACGTTAAAATATATATATTTTAAATATATATTTAAATATAAATATATATATATTTTAAATATATATTTAAATATAAATATATATATTAAATATATAAATATATATAAAAATAATATATATATATTTTTTTAATATATATATTTTAAAAATTAGGAATTTTAAATTCAAAGCTCTAATTTCTAGTTCGGCTCCAAAAGTTGAATTATTTGCCCCGAGAAAAATAATCCGAAAAATACCTTTTTTGCCCTTTTTTTTTTGGGGGGGGGGGCTTTAAAGAAGCCAAACGGGGGAGTGAAAAATATAAAGAAATTAAAATAAAAGTTATCCTTTTTTTTTTAAAGGGGGTTTTTGCACCAAAATGGCCGGTTTTCGCCCCACAGGTGCCACCTGCGCTTGTTTGGTTTTCAGCCCAAACTTGCCCAAAATAGCCCGGTTTTGGTTTCGAAAACAACAAAAAAAGGAGAAGTGGGGGCTTTTTTTTTTTTTTCCCAATTCCTCTTTTTTTTGCATAAAAAAATGAGGTGTTTTATTTTTTTTTTCTTTTTTTTTTTTACGAAAAATAAAGGGTCTGAAAAAACAGCACCTGCTTTGGGGGAAAATAAGCGCTTTTTTGGCAAATTGTGGGGGAAAGGGCGTTTTTGGGGTGAATTCAGGCGGGTTTGGGCAAAGTGCAGGTTTTGTAAAAAAAAAAAAAACCCTAGATTTAATGGATTTAGATAAAAAGGTAGAAATTTAATCTATTTTGGGTATAAATGTATTAAATTTCTAGATTTTTATATAAATATATATTTTATATTATATATAAATATATATATTTATAAATATTATCTATTATTAATATATATTACTAATATATTATTAACAATATATATTAATAATAAATAGTATTGATATATTATTAATAATACATTATTTTTATATATTTATATAAATATATAATAGATAATTATTAATTATAATTAATTATAATAATAAAAATAATAGATAATTATTAATATAAATATTAATTTATATAAATATATAGACAATAGATAATAAATAGATAATATTTATTTATATAAATATATAAAAATATATCGTATCTATTATTTATTAAATACATTAGGGATAAATCGATTAATTACTAAATATATTAATCTCGCTATTAATCGATATTTTAATTAGCGGGAAATAAATTAGAGATAAATTAGATCCAAAAAATAATAAAGTGTATAAATATTAATTTATTCGAGATATTCGATATATTAATTAGTATTTTCTGCCCTTTGATATACAATTATTATATTAATAATTCATAATGAATATTATCGTAGAGACATATTAATAGCGACTAATTAGTCGATCTAAAATCATTATGTCGATAACAATTATAATTAAAGATATCCTGATTTATCGATAAAATCCCTATTATTAAGTTAATTATTAGTTAATTACTAATGGTTTAATCTATAATTTAATTATCAATTTAATAATAATTTAATATTTCATTATTAATTTAATTAACAGACATATTAGATATGATTAATAGAGAGATAATTAATAGATTAATAGATATATTAAATTAATCGATCAGATGACATATTATTAACTATTATTAATTATTATCGTTATTAAGGGCACGTTAAACCCCGTCCTATTAATTAGCACCCCCAACTAATTACCCCCGAGGCAATTAATTAAGCTCTTGGAGTCGTTCAAGACATTTCCTTTCTTAATTATCGGCTTTCATTAACGGCTTTTTCATGTAACTTAATTAATCAACGGCTTTTTAAGGAGGTTAATTGGGGGAGGGCAGATGCAATTAGGAGTTAATGAGCGGCGTTAATTAGCGCGCGGGTGTTAATTAGGAGCTGTGTCGGGTTGTTAATGGGGTGAGTTAATTAGAGGGATGGGTTTAATTAATGAGGGGAGCTTTTACATGGCGGTGGGCATTAATTACCTTAATTAAGGACAGTAATTGCCTTAATTAAGGGCATTAATTGCCTTAATTGGTTCGAATTGCTTAATTGGGAGGATCTGGGTGCGGTACTGGTCCGGTACTGGTCGGATATTGGTCCCAGTATCGGGTACTGGTACCAGCATTGGGTACTGGTCCTATACTGGTCCCAGTATGCGGTACTGGTTCCGTACTGGTCCCAGAATCGGGTACGGGTCCGGTACTGGTCCCAGTATAGGATACTGGTCCTATACTGGTCCCAGTACGGGGTACTGGTCCCAGTAGGGGATACTGGTCCCGTACTGGTCCCAGTATGGGGTACAGGTCTGGTACTGGTTCCAGTATGGGGTACTGGTCCGGTACTGGTCCGGTACTGGTCCCAGTATGGGGTACAGGTCCGGTACTGGTTCCAGTAGGGGATACTGGTCCCGTACTGGTCCCAGTATGGGGTACAGGTCTGGTACTGGTTCCAGTATGGAGTACTGGTCCGGTACTGGTCCCGTACTGGTCCCAGTATGGGGTACAGGTCCGGTACTGGTTCCAGTAGGGGATACTGGTCCCGTACTGGTCCCGTACTGGTCCCGTACTGGTCCCAGTATGGGCTACTGGTCCCGTACTGGTCCCAGTACGGGGTACCGGTCCCATACTGGTCCGGTAGAAGCAGCTACAGGGCGGCTGTGGGGTCCTGTACTGGTCCCAGTATGGGATACTGGTCCTGTACTGGTCCCGTACTGGTCCGGTAGAAGCAGCTACGGGGCGGCTGTGGGGTCCCGTACTGGTCCCAGTATGGGGTACTGGTCCTGTACTGGTCCCAGTAGGGGATACTGGTACCAGTATGGGGTACGGATCCGGTACTGGTCCCGTACTGGTCCCAGTATGGGATACTGGTCCCGTACTGGTCCCGTACTGGTCCTGCAGAGGCAGCTATGGGGCAGCTGTGGGGTCCCGTACTGGTCCCAGTATGCGGTACTGGTCCCGTACTGGTCCGGTACCGGTACCAGTATGGGGTACAGATCGGGTACTGGTCCCAGTAGGGGATACTGGTCCCGTACTGGTCCCAGTACGGGGTACCGGTCCCATACTGGTCCGGTAGAAGCAGCTACGGGGCGGCTGTGGGGTCCCGTACTGGTCCCAGTATGGGCTACTGGTCCCGTACTGGTCCTGTACTGGTCCCAGTAGGGGATACTGGTACCAGTATGGGGTACGGATCCGGTACTGGTCCCGTACTGGTCCCAGTATGGGCTACTGGTCCCATACTGGTCCCAGTAGGGGATACTGGTCCGGTACTGGTCCCAGTACGGGGTACCGGTCCCATACTGGTCCGGTAGAAGCAGCTACGGGGCGGCTGTGGAGTCCTGTACTGGTCCCAGTATGGGCTACTGGTCCCGTACTGGTCCTGCAGAGGCAGCTACGGGGCAGCTGTGGGGTCCCGTACTGGTCCCAGTATGTGGTACTGGTCCCGTACTGGTCCGGTACCGGTACCAGTAGGGGATACTGGTCGGGTACTGGTCCCAGTAGGGGATACTGGTCCGGTACTGGTCCCAGTACGGGGTACCGGTCCCATACTGGTCCCGTACTGGTCCTGCAGAGGCAGCTATGGGGCAGCTGTGGGGTCCCGTACTGGTCCCAGTATGCGGTACTGGTCCCGTACTGGTCCGGTACTGGTCCGGTACCGGTACCAGTATGGGGTACAGATCGGGTACTGGTCCCAGTAGGGGATACTGGTCGGGTACTGGTCCCAGTAGGGGATACTGGTCCGGTACTGGTCCCAGTATGGGGTACCGGTCCCATACTGGTCCCGTACTGGTCCTGCAGAGGCAGCTATGGGGCAGCTGTGGGGTCCCGTACTGGTCCCAGTATGCAGTACTGGTCCCGTACTGGTCCTGCAGAGGCAGCTATGGGGCAGCTCTGGGGTCCCGTACTGGTCCCAGTATGGGGTACTGGTCCTGTACTGGTCCGGTACCGGTACCAGTATGGGGTACAGATCGGGTACTGGTCCCAGTAGGGGATCCTGGTCCGGTACTGGTCTGGTACTGGTTCCAATACGGGATACTGGTCCTGTACTGGTCCTGCTGAGACAGCTGTAGGGTGGCTGTGGGGTCCTGTACTGGTCCCAGTATGGGGTACCGGTCCCATACTGGTCTGGTAGAAGCAGCTACGGGGGGGCTGTGGGGTCCCGTACTGGTCCCAGTATGGGGTACTGGTCCCGTACTGGTCCTGTACTGGTCCTGCTGACACAGCTGTAGGGCGGCTGTGGGGTCCCGTACTGGTCCCAGTATGGGGTACTGGTCCCATACTGGTCCCGCAGAGGCAGCTATGGGGCAGCTGTGGGGTCCTGTACTGGTCCCGTACTGGTCTGGTACTGGTCCTGCAGAGGCAGCTATGGGGCAGCTGTGGGGTCCCGTACTGGTTCCAGTATGGGCTACTGGTCCTGTACTGGTCCCATACTGCTCCCAGTATGGGGTACTGGTCCTGTACTGGTCCCCGTATGGTGTACTGGTCTGCTACTGGTCCGGTAGTGGTCCTGTACTGGTCCCAGTATGGGCTACTGGTTCTGTACTGGTCCCCGTATGGGGTACTGGTCCGGTACTGGTCCCGTACTGCTCCCAGTATGGGGTACAGGTCCGGTACTGGTCCCCGTATGGGGTGCTGGTCCCGTGCTGGTCCCGTACTGGTCCCATACTGGTCCCAGTAGAGGGTACTGCCCCTGCACTGGTTCGGTACCGTACTGGTCCCAGTTTAGTGTACTGGTCCCGTACTGGTCCCAGTATGGGGTACTGGTCCCATACTGGTCCGGTAGAAGTGGCTATGGGGTGGCTGTGGGGTGCCGGTACTGGTCCCAGTATGGGGTACTGGTTCCATACTGGTCTGGTAGAAGCAGCTATAGGGCGGCTGTGGGGTGCCGGTACTGGTCCCAGTATGGGGCAGCTCGTACTGGTCCCATACTGGTCCCGCAGATGCAGCTATGGGGGGACTGTGGGGTCCCATACTGGTCCCAGTATGGGGTAGCTCGTACTGGTCCCGTACTGGTCCCATACTGGTCCTGCAGACGCAGCTGTGGGATGGCTGTGGAGTGCTGGTACTGGTCCCATACTGGTCTCATGCTGGTTTGGTACTGGTCCTGCAGAAGGGGATGTGGGGCACTGGTACTGGTCCCATACTGGTCTCATACTGGTCTGGTACTGGTCCTGCAGAAGGGGATGTGGGGCACTGGTACTGGTCCCATACTGGTCTCATACTGGTCTGGTACTGGTCCTGCAGAGGTGGCTACAAGGGGGGCTGCGGGGTCCCATACTGGTCTGTACTGGTCTCATACTGGTCCCATACTGGTTTGGTACTGGTCCTGTAGAGGTGGCTATGGGGTGGCTGCGGGGTCCCGTACTGGTCTGTACTGGTTTCATACTGGTTTGGTACTGGTTTCGCAGGGGTGGCTGTGGGGTGCCAGTACTGGTCTCATACTGGTCTGGTACTGGTTTGGTACTGGTCTTGCAGAGGCGGCTGTGGGGTGGTTTTGGGGTCCTGTACTGGTCTCATACTGGTCTGTACTGGTCCTGTAGAAGCAGCTCTGGGGCTGTGGGTGGGAATTCCCACGTGTCAGGGGTGGTGGTGTGGATTTGCCCAAAAATGGTGATTTCTGCCCCAAAATGAGGGGTCTTTGCGCCGAAAAAGGGGGGGATTTGCCCAAAACCGCTGATTTCTGCCCCAAAATGTGGTCTCTTTCCCCCAAAATGGTGATTTTCGCCCCAAAACGAGGGGTCTTTTCCCAAAAAATGAGGATTTCCGCCCCAAATGGGGCCTCTTTGCCCAAAAACCGTAATTTTCGCCCCCAAACGGTCTTTGTCCCAAATTGCTTGATTTCCGCCCCAAAATGTGGTCTCTTTCCCCCAAAATGGTGATTTTTGCCCCAAAACGAGGGGTCTTTTCCCAAAAAATGAGGATTTCCGCCCCAAATGGGGCCTCTTTGCCCCAAAACCGTCATTTTCGCCCCCAAACGGTCTTTGCCCCAAAATGCTTGATTTCCGCCCCAAAATGTGGTCTCTTTCCCCCAAAATGGTGATTTTTGCCCCAAAAGAGGGGTCTTTTCCCAAAAAATGAGGATTTCCGCCCCAAATGGGGCCTCTTTGCCCAAAAACCGTAATTTTCGCCCCCAAACGGTTTTTGCCCCAAAATACTTGATTTCCGCCCCAAAATGGGGTCTCTTTGCCCGAAACGCTGCTTTTTCCCCCCAAACGGGGAGGGAGGGGGAGGGAGTGAAGGGGGGGGGGGGGGTTGCCTTTCCCCAAATCCTTCATTTCTCCCCCCAAACCGCCGCCCCCCCCGTTACCAAAAACCGCCATTTTCGCCTTGTTTCGCCCCCAAACCCCCCGGTTTTTCCCACACGAACGGCGCCGCGTCGCTCCCCACCCCCTCCCTCCCTCCCCCCCCCCCCCTCACTAGCCAAACCCCCCCCCCCAGGTGGTCCCCGGGCCCCCGATCTCTTCCCCTTGGTCGCCTGCGACTCCTCCTCGGCCACCAGCGGGCTCTACTCGGTGGCCTGTTTGGCTTTGGGCTTCCTTCCCGATGACGTCACCTGGAGCTGGAGCGACGCCAGCAACCGGACGGTGACCCGAGGGGTGGCCACTAGCCCTTCCCTGGCCCTGGCCAACGGGGGGGGTTTCGTGGCCACCAGCCGCCTGGGGCTTCCCACGGCCGAAGGCAAGAGCCTCCAGCCCTTCTACTGCCGCGTCCGACATCCCACCGGGCAGCGCGTGGCCAGCGTCAGGAACCCCGGTGAGGAGGGGGGTGGGGGGGGGTGGCTAGTGGGGGGTGGGGGTTGGCAAGTGGGAGGGGGGGACGGGGGTGATCCTTCCCGGTGCATCCCGGTTGCCGTGTCCCCGTCCCAGTTCATCCCGGTGCCTCTCAGTTCATCCCGGTGCCTCCCAGTGCCACATCCCAGTGCCATATCCCCATCCCAGTTCATCCCAGTGCACCCCAGTTGGAGCTGCATCCATCCCAGTTCATCCCAGTGCCTCCCAGTTGGAGCTGCATCCTTCCCAGTGCCTCCCAGTTGGAGCTACATCCTTCCTAGTGCCTCCCAGTGCCTCCCAGTTCATCCCAGTGCATCCCAGTTGGAGCTGCATCCTTCCCAGTGCCTCCCAGTGCCTCCCAGTTGGAGCTGCATCCATCCCAGTTCATCCCAGTGCCTCCCAGTTGGAGCTGCTCCCTTCCCAGTGCCTCCCAGTTGCCGCATCCCCATCCCAGTGCCTCCCAGTTGGAGCTGCATCCATCCCAGTGCATCCCAGTTCATCCCAGTGCATCTGTCCCAGTGCCTCCCAGTTGGAGCTGCATCCATCCCAGTGCATCCCAGTTCATCCCAGTGCATCCATCCCAGTGCCTCCCAGTTGGAGCTGCATACCTCCCAGTGCATCCCAGTTGGAACTGCACCCTTCCCAGTGCCTCCCAGTTGCCGCATCCCCATCCCAGTGCCTCCCAGTTGGAGCTGCATCCATCCCAGTGCATCCCAGTTCATCCCAGTGCATCTGTCCCAGTGCCTCCCAGTTGGAGCTGCATCCATCCCAGTGCATCCCAGTTCATCCCAGTGCATCCATCCCAGTGCCTCCCAGTTGGAGCTGCATACCTCCCAGTGCATCCCAGTTGGAACTGCACCCTTCCCAGTGCCTCCCAGTTGCCGCATCCCCATCCCAGTTGCCGCATCCCCATCCCAGTGCCTCCCAGTTGGAGCTGCATCCATCCCAGTGCATCCCAGTTCATCCCAGTGCATCCATCCCAGTGCCTCCCAGTTGGAGCTGCATACCTCCCAGTGCCTCCCAGTTGGAGCTGCATACCTCCCAGTGCATCCCAGTTGGAACTGCACCCTTCCCAGTGCCTCCCAGTTGCCGCATCCCCATCCCAGTTGCCGCATCCCCTTCCCAGTGCCTCCCAGTTGGAGCTGCATCCATCCCAGTGCATCCCAGTTCATCCCAGTGCCTCCCAATTGGAGCTGCATCCCTCCCAGTGCCTCCCAGTGCATCCCAGTTGGAGCTGCATCCATCCCAATGCCTCCCAGTGCCTCCCGGTACCGCATCCCAGTGCCATACCCCCATCCCAGTTCATCCCAGCGCCTCCCAGTTGCAGCTTCATCCTTCCCAGTGCCTCCCAGTACGGCATCCCAGTGCCATACCCCCATCCCAGTTCATCCCAGCGCCTCCCAGTTGCAGTTTCATCCTTCATCCCAGTGCCGTTTCCCCATCCCAGTACCTCCCAGTGCCGCATCCCAGTGCCATATCCCCTTCCCAGTGCCTCCCAGTTGCCCCCCCACCTTTTTTCTCCCCACTAACCCCCCTTCTTCTCCCCCCCCCCCCCCCCCCAAACAGGCTCCACCCCCGAGGTGGTCCCCGGCGTCACCATCCACCCCCCTTCCCGGGAGGACTTCGAGGGTCCCCACCGCAACTCCACCCTCCTCTGCCAGTTCCGGGGGGCCCGTCCCCTCCCCCCCACCCCCTTCCGTTGGTTGAAGAACGGGGTGACCCTCACCCAAGGGGTCACCACCCACGGGCCGGTGGCCGACGGCCAAGGGGGCTACCTCACCAGTAGCCGGGCCACCGTCACCGAGGAGGAGTGGGACGCGGGGACCGTCTACACCTGCCAGGCGGAGGAGGAGCTGAGGAACACCAGTAAAGCGCTGGAGTGCGGCTGTAAGTGGTACTGGTGTGGGGGGGGGGGGGAGGTGGTTACGGGGGGCCACCATTCACCCAAGACGTGGTTGTCACCAAGCCACGGCGGCCACCAAGCCATGGGTGGTGGGGACGTGGTTATGGGGGGCCACCACCCTCAAACCGTGGTTGCCCCCAACCCTTGGCTGGTGGGGACATGGTTATGGGTGGTGGGGACATGGTTACGGGGGGCCACCACCCTCAAAACCACGGTTGCCCCCAACCCTTGGTTGGTGGGGACGTGGTTACGGGGGGCCACCACCCTCAAAACCACGGTTGTCCCCAACCCTTGGTTGGTGGGGACGTGGTTATGGGGGGCCACCACCCTCAAACCGTGGTTGCCCCCAACCCTTTGTTGGTGGGGACGTGGTTATGGGTGGTGGGGACGTGGTTATGGGGGGCCACCACCCTCAAAACCACGGTTGCCCCCAACCCTTGGCTGGTGGGGACGTGGTTATGGGTGATGGGGACATAGTTATGGGGGGCCACCACCCTCAAACCACGGTTGCCCCCAACCCTTGGCTGGTGGGGACGTGGTTATGGGTGGTGGGGATGTGGTTACGGGGGGCCACCACCCTCAAAACCACGGTTGCCCCCAACCCTTGGTTGGTGGGGACGTGGTTATGGGAGGCCACCACCCTCAAACCGTGGTTGCCCCCAACCCTTGGCTGGTGGGGACGTGGTTATGGGTGATGGGGACATAGTTATGGGGGGCCACCACCCTCAAACCATGGTTGCCCCCAACCCTTGGTTGGTGGGGACGTAGTTATGGGGGGCCACCACCCCCAGAAACATGTTTGCCCCCAACTCATGGCTGGTTATGGGTGGTGGGGATGTGGTTATGGGTGGCTACCACCCCAAAATCATGGTTGCCCTCAACCCTTGGTTGGTGATGGTGTGGTTATGGGTGGCCACCACCCTCAAACCATGGTAGCCAGCGATCCGTGGCTGATGAAAGGTGGTGGGGACATGGTTAGGGGTGGTGGGGACGTGGTTATGGGTGGCCACCACCCCCAAAAACACACTTGCCCCCCCTTTATTCCAGATGACCGTCCGGAAGGGGGCGAGGACATCTCCGTGCAGGTTGTCCCCCCGGCCTTCGTCGATATCTTCAACGACAAGGTAGCCAAATTGACCTGCAAGGTAGCCAACATGCCCAGCGTGGAAGGTTTGGTCATCACCTGGTGGAAAGAAACCGGAGAAAAACTGGAAACCAAGATTTCGCCCCAAATCTTACAGCCCAACGGGCTCTTCGGGGTGGAAGGGGTGGCCACCGTCTGCGCCGACGACTGGGCCAAGGGCCAGCTCTACACCTGCAAGGTGGCCCACCCCCAGCTCCTCTTCCCCGCCGAGGCCCAGCTCCAGAAGAGCAACGGTAGGTCCATAGGCCTCCCCAATTTGGGGAATTTTGGGGGGGAAATGGGTGAAATGGAACCGAAATTTGGGGAATTTTGCGGGAAATGGGTGAAATCGAATCAGAATTTTTAAAAAACTTTGGGGGAAAATGGGTGAAATCGAATCATTTCTGGAATTTGGAATTTGGGTGGAAATGGGTGAAATTGAATCGAAATTTTAGGAATTTTGCAGGAAATGGGTGAAATCGAATTGGAATTTTTAAAAAAAATTGGGGGAAAACAGGTGAAACGGAATCAATTCTGGAATTTGGAATTTGGGTCGAAATGGGTGAAATCGAATCAAAATTTTAGGAATTTTGGGGGGAAATGGGTGAAATTGAATCAAAATTTTAGGAATTTTGCAGGAAATGGGTGAAATCGAATCCAAATTTTGGGAATTTGGGGGGAAATGGGTGAAATGAAACCGAAATTTTGGGAATTTTGGGGAAATGAGTGAAATCGAATCGGAATTTTTAAAAAAAATTGGGGGAAAATGGGTGAAATCGAATCGGAATTTTTTAAAAAAATTGGGGGAAAATGGGTGAAACGGAATCAATTCTGGAATTTGGAATTTGGGTCG
This sequence comes from Numenius arquata, assembly GCF_964106895.1. Lineage (NCBI taxonomy): Eukaryota > Metazoa > Chordata > Aves > Charadriiformes > Scolopacidae > Numenius > Numenius arquata. The sequence goes on from NC_133613.1 coordinate 158,526, forward strand.
AAATGGGTGAAATTGAATCAAAATTTTAGGAATTTTGGGGGAAAATGGGTGAAATCGAATCGGAATTTTTAAAAAAAATCGGGGGAAAATGGGTGAAACTGAATCAATTTTGGAATTTGGAATTTGGGTCAAAATGGGTGAAATCGAATCAGAATTTTTAAAAAAAATTGGGGGAAAATGGGTGAAATCGAATCGAAATTTGGGGAATTTTGGGGGAAAATGGGTGAAATCGAATCGGAATTTTTAAAAAAAATTGGGGGAAAACCGGTGAAACGGAATCAATTCTGGAATTTGGAATTTGAGTCGAAATGGGTGAAATCGAATCGGAATTTTGGGAATTTGGGGGGGAAATGGGTGAAATTGAATCAAAATTTTGGGAATTTTGGGGGGAAATGGGTGAAATCGAATCGGAATTTTTAAAAAACTTTGGGGGAAAATGGGTGAAATCGAATCATTTCTGGAATTTGGAATTTGGGTGGAAATGGGTGAAATCGAATCGAAATTTTAGGAATTTTGCGGGAAATGGGTGAAATTGAATCGGAATTTGGGGAATTTTGGGGGGAAATGGGTGAAATCGAATCCAAATTTTGGGAATTTTGGGGGGAAATGGGTGAAATCGAATCGGAATTTTTAAAAAAATATTGGGGGAAAACGGGTGAAACGGAATCAATTTTGGAATTTGGAATTTGGGTCGAAACGGGTGAAATTGAATCCAAATTTTAGGAATTTTGGGGGGAAATGGGTGAAATTGAATCGGAATTTGGGGAATTTCGGGGGGAAATGGGTGAAATCGAATCCAAATTTTGGGAATTTTGGGGGGAAATGGGTGAAATCGAATCGGAATTTTTAAAAAAATTTGGGGGGAAATGGGTGAAACGGAATCAATTTTGGAATTCGGAATTTGGGTTGAAACGGGTGAAATTGAATCCAAATTTTAGGAATTTTGGGGGGAAATGGGTGAAATGGAACCGAAATTTTAGGAATTTTGGGGGGAAATGGGTGAAATCGAATCCAAATTTTGGGAATTTTGGGGGGAAATGGGTGAAATGGAACCGAAATTTGGGGAATTTTGCGGGAAATGGGTGAAATTGAATCAGAATTTTTAAAAAACTTTGGGGGAAAATGGGTGAAATCGAATCATTTCTGGAATTTGGAATTTGGGTGGAAATGGGTGAAATTGAATCAAAATTTTAGGAATTTTGCAGGAAATGGGTGA